>NW_028225182.1:41040778-41064411 GCF_052327205.1 Somniosus microcephalus | reverse complement strand
CCACACACACACACACTATACTGCAGTACATCCCCCCACACACACACACTATACTGCAGTACATCCCCCACACACACACAGCACACACTATACTGCAGTACATCCCCCACACACACACACACTATACTGCAGTACATCCCCCACACACACACACACTATACTGCAGTACATCCCCCACACACACACACACTATACTGCAGTACATCCCCCACACACACACACACACTATACTGCAGTACATCCCCCACACACACACACACTATACTGCAGTACATCCCCCACACAACACACACACCTATACTGCAGTACATCCCCCACACACACACACACTATACTGCAGTACATCCCCCCCACACACACACACTATACTGCAGTACATCCCCCACACACACACACTATACTGCAGTACATCCCCCCACACACACACACACTATACTGCAGTACATCCCCCACACACACACACACTATACTGCAGTACATCCCCCACACACACACACACTATACTGCAGTACATCCCCCACACACACACACACTATACTGCAGTACATCCCCCACACACACACACACTATACTGCAGTACATCCCCCACACACACACACACTATACTGCAGTACATCCCCCCACACACACACACTATACTGCAGTACATCCCCCACACACACACACACTATACTGCAGTACATCCCCCACACACACACACACTATACTGCAGTACATCCCCCACACACACACACACTATACTGCAGTACATCCCCCACACACACACACACTATACTGCAGTACATCCCCCACACACACACACACTATACTGCAGTACATCCCCCACACACACACACACTAACTGCAGTACATCCCCCCACACACACACACTATACTGCAGTACATCCCCCACACACACACACTATACTGCAGTACATCCCCCACACACACACACACTATACTGCAGTACATCCCCCACACACACACACACTATACTGCAGTACATCCCCCCACACACACACACTATACTGCAGTACATCCCCCCACAACACACACACACTATACTGCAGTACATCCCCCACACACACACACACTATACTGCAGTACATCCCCCCACACACACACACACTATACTGCAGTACATCCCCCCACACACACACACTATACTGCAGTACATCCCCCACACAACACACACACTATACTGCAGTACATCCCCCCACACACACACACTATACTGCAGTACATCCCCCACACACACACACTATACTGCAGTACATCCCCCCACACACACACACACTATACTGCAGTACATCCCCCACACACACACACACTATACTGCAGTACATCCCCCCCACACACACACACTATACTGCAGTACATCCCCCCCACACACACACACTATACTGCAGTACATCCCCCCACACACACACACACTATACTGCAGTACATCCCCCACACACACACACACTATACTGCAGTACATCCCCCCCACACACACACACTATACTGCAGTACATCCCCCACACACACACACACTATACTGCAGTACATCCCCCCACACACACACACACTATACTGCAGTACATCCCCCACACACACACACACTATACTGCAGTACATCCCCCCCACACACACACACTATACTGCAGTACATCCCCCCCACACACACACACTATACTGCAGTACATCCCCCACACACACACACACTATACTGCAGTACATCCCCCACACACACACACACTATACTGCAGTACATCCCCCACACACACACACACTATACTGCAGTACATCCCCCCCACACACACACACTATACTGCAGTACATCCCCCCCACACACACACACTATACTGCAGTACATCCCCCACACACACACACACTATACTGCAGTACATCCCCCACACACACACACACACTATACTGCAGTACATCCCCCACACACACACACTATACTGCAGTACATCCCCCCCACACACACACACTATACTGCAGTACATCCCCCACACACACACACACTATACTGCAGTACATCCCCACACACACACACACTATACTGCAGTACATCCCCCCACACACACACACTATACTGCAGTACATCCCACACACACACACACACTATACTGCAGTACATCCCCCCCACACACACACACTATACTGCAGTACATCCCCCCCACACACACACACTATACTGCAGTACATCCCCCCACACACACACACACTATACTGCAGTGCATCCCCCACACACACACACACACTATACTGCAGTACATCCCCCACACACACACACACTATACTGCAGTTCATCCCCCACACACACACACACTATACTGCAGTACATCCCCCCACACACACACACACTATACTGCAGTACATCCCCCACACACACACACTATACTGCAGTACATCCCCCACACACACACACACACTATACTGCAGTACATCCCCCACACACACACTATACTGCAGTACATCCCCCCACACACACACACTATACTGCAGTACATCACACACACACACACACACACTATACTGCAGTACATCCCCCCCACACACACACTATACTGCAGTACATCCCCCCCACACACACACACTATACTGCAGTACATCCCCCCCACACACACACACTATACTGCAGTACATCCCCCACACACACACACACTATACTGCAGTACATCCCCCACACACACACACACTATACTGCAGTACATCCCCCACACACACACACACTATACTGCAGTACATCCCCCACACACACACACACTATACTGCAGTACATCCCGCACACACACACACACTATACTGCAGTACATCCCCCCCACACACACACACTGTACTGCAGTACATCCCCCACACACACACACACTATACTGCAGTACATCCCCCCCACACACACACACTATACTGCAGTACATCCCCCCCACACACACACACTATACTGCAGTACATCCCTCACACACACACACACACACTATACTGTAGTACATCCCCCACACACACACACACTATACTGCGGTACATCCCCCACACACACACACTATACTGCAGTACATCCCCCACACACACACACTATACTGCAGTACATCCCCCACACACACACACTATACTGCAGTACATCCCCCCCACACACACACACACTATACTGCAGTACATCCCCCCACACACACACACTATACTGCAGTACATCCCCCACACACACACACACTATACTGCAGTACATCCCCCACACACACACACACTATACTGCAGTACATCCCCCCCACACACACACACTATACTGCAGTACATCCCCCCCACACACACACCACTATACTGCAGTACATCCCCCACACACACACACACTATACTGCAGTACATCCCCCCACACACACACACTATACTGCAGTACATCCCCCACACACACACAATATACTGCAGTACATCCCCCACACACACACACACACACTATACTGCAGTACATCCCCCACACACACACACTATACTGCAGTACATCCCCCACACACACACACTATACTGCAGTACATCCCCCCCACACACACACACACTATACTGCAGTACATCCCCCACACACACACACACTATACTGCAGTACATCCCCCCCACACACACACACTATACTGCAGTACATCCCCCACACACACACACACACTATACTGCAGTACATCCCCCACACACACACACACTATACTGCAGTACATCCCCCACACACACACACTATACTGCAGTACATCCCCCCCACACACACACTATACTGCAGTACATCCCCCACACACACACACACTATACTGCAGTACATCCCCCACAGACACACACACTATACTGCAGTACATCCCCCACACACACACACTATACTGCAGTACATCCCCCCCCCACAACACACTATACTGCAGTACATCCCCCCCACACACACACACTATACTGCAGTACATCCCCCCACACACTCACACACTATACTGCAGTACATCCCCCACACACAGACACACACTATACTGCAGTACATCCCCCACACACACACACACTATACTGCAGTACATCTCCCCCACACACACACACTATATTGCAGTACATCCCCCCCACACACACACACTATACTGCAGTACATCCCCACACACACACACACTATACTGCAGTACATCCCCCACACACACACACACTATACTGCAGTACATCCCCCACACACACACACTATACTGCAGTACATCCCCCCCACACACACACACTATACTGCAGTACATCCCCACACACACACACACTATACTGCAGTACATCCCCCACACACACACACACTATGCTGCAGTACATCCCCCACACACACACTATACTGCAGTACATCCCACACACACACACACACTATACTGCAGTACATCCCCCCCCACACACACACTATACTGCAGTACATCCCCCCCACACACACACACTATACTGCAGTACATCCCCCCCACACACACACACACTATACTGCAGTGCATCCCCCACACACACACACACACTATACTGCAGTACATCCCCCACACACACACACACTATACTGCAGTTCATCCCCCACACACACACACACTATACTGCAGTACATCCCCCCCACACACACACACACTATACTGCAGTACATCCCCCACACACACACACTATACTGCAGTACATCCCCCACACACACACACACACTATACTGCAGTACATCCCCCACACACACACACACTATACTGCAGTACATCCCCCCCACACACACACACTATACTGCAGTACATCACACACACACACACACACACTATACTGCAGTACATCCCCCACACACACACACTATACTGCAGTACATCCCCCCCACACACACACACTATACTGCAGTACATCCCCCCCACACACACACACTATACTGCAGTACATCCCCCACACACACACACACTATACTGCAGTACATCCCCCACACACACACACACTATACTGCAGTACATCCCCCACACACACACACACTATACTGCAGTACATCCCCCACACACACACACACTATACTGCAGTACATCCCCCACACACACACACACTATACTGCAGTACATCCCCCACACAAACACACACTATTGATGTGCCTCAATAATTCCGAGACTCGATGTTAGCGAAACAAAACAAGGCTTTTATTAACTTAGAAAGTAACACGTAAGAGAGAGAGGTATCTTCCTTCTGGAGACTGAGGCCAGACTGAGCTAGCTTACAAAAGGGGCCAGGTATGGGCGGAGCCCTACACACACAGCACATTCCAGCACATTCCAATAAACAATACAATGAGGACTGGGGGAAAGGAAATGACACTGAAACCGACCACAGTCACAGGCAGTGATGAATGGAATATTTCATCACAACTATACTGCAGTACATCCCCCCGCACACACACATACTATACTGCAGTACATCCCCCCCACACACACACACGATACTGCAGTACATCCGCCACACACACACACACACTATACTGCAGTACATCCCCCACACACACACACACACTATACTGCAGTACATCCCCCACACACACACACACTATACTGCAGTACATCCCCCACACACACACACACACACTATACTGCAGTACATCCCCACACACACACACTATACTGCAGTACATCCCCCACACACACACACTATACTGCAGTACATCACACACACACACACACACACTATACTGCAGTACATCCCGCACACACACACACACTATACTGCAGTACATCCCCCCCACACACACACACACACACTATACTGCAGTGATGTGCCTCAATAATTCCGAGACTCGATGTTCGCGAAAGAAAACAAGGCTTTTATTTACTTAGAAGGTAACACGTAGTGGAGAGAGGTATCTTCCATCCGGAGTGCTGCAGTACTGGAGATGAGGCCAGACTGAGCTTGCTTACATAGGGGCCAGGTATGGGCGGAGCCCTACACACAACACATTCCAATATACAATACAATGGTGAGGAAACGGAACTGGGGGAAGGGAAATGAAACTGAAACCGACCACAGTCACAGGCAGTGACGAATGGAATATTTCATCACATTCACCCCTTCTATAGATTTAGTCTGTTCGGGGGTTTGATAGTCCTCTGCGACCGACGTGGCTGTTGCGGTGCCGCGGGTGTCGGCTGGGTGTCCCCGGTAGCCTCCAGGGTCTCTGCCGGGGGTGCCGCCAGGGTTGTTGAAGGGGTAGTTGGTGGGGGTGCCGTTGGTCGATGTTCTTCCGGGGGTGATGAAAGAGTAGTGGGTGGGTAAGAGTTGCTGCGATCGTTGTCACTGCTATCGCCGTGGTTGTTGTCGTTACCAGCTGGGGCGACGTCTTTTATGGACACGGTGTCCTCCCTTCCGTCGGCGTGCCGGAAATATGCGTATTGGGGGTTGGCGTGGAGTAGGTACACTGGCTCCACGAGAGGGTCCGTCTTGTGGCCCCTCACATGCCTTCGCACGAATACTGGACCTGGGGTGGAGAGCCATGACGGCATGCATACGCCTGAGGTGGATTTCCGGGGAAAGACAAACATTCGTTCATGAGGCGTGGCATTAATGGCAGTACACAATAGCGACCGTATCGAATGGAGCACATCCGAGAGGACTTCCTGCCAGCGGGAGATAGGGAGGCCCTTGGTCCTTAGAGCTAGAGTGACTGCTTTCCATACTGTCCCGTTCTCTCGCTCCACTTGGCCATTACCCCGGGGGTTGTAGCTGGTGGTACGGCTCGTGGCGATCCCCCTGGACAGCATGTACTGGCGTAGCTCTTCACTCATGAAGGACGCCCCCCTATCCGTATGGATTTAGCTCGGCATACCGAACAGGCAGAACAGGCTGTTGAGGCATTTAATGACCGTGGCGCTGGTCATGTCTGGGCAGGGGAAGGCGAATGGGAACCGGGAGTATTCGTCCACAATGTTCAGGAAGTAAACATTGCGGTCGACGGACGGGAGGGGGCCCTTGAAATCTAAGCTGAGCCGCTCAAAGGGCCGTGTAGCTTTGATTAAGTGGGCTCTGTCTGGGCGGTAGAACCGAGGCTTGCACTCAGCGCAAGTGCGGCAGTTCCTGGTCAGAGACCGAACTTCCTCAATCGAGTAGGGTAAGTTGCGGGACTTTATGAAGTGGAACAGCCGCGTGACCCCTGGGTGGCAGAGGTCGTTGTGGAGGGTCTGTAGCCGATCCCCGGTGGCGCTGGCACACATCCCTCGTGAGAGGGCGTCAGGGGATTCGTTAAGGGCCCCTGGCCGGTAAATGATGTCATACTCGAAGGTGGAGAGCTCGATCCGCCACCTAAGAATCTTATCATTTTTAATCTTCCCCCTCTGTTTATTATTGAACATAAACGCTACCGACGGCTGGTCGGTAAGTAGGGTGAAGCATTTGCCGGCTAGGTAGTGGCGCCAGTGGCGCACTGCCTCCACGATGGCTTGGGCCTCCTTTTCCACGGAGGAGTGTCTGATCTCGGGCCCTTGGAGGGTCCTCGAGAAGAAAGCTACGGGCCGCCCCGCCTGGTTGAGGGTGGCCGCCAAGGCGAAGTCAGACGCATCACTTTCCACTTGAAATGGAGTGTTCTCGTCCACTGCCTGTAGCGTGGCCCGCTCAATATCCTGCTTAATGCTTTTGAAGGCGGCGTGGGCCTCAGCAGAGAGCGGAAAAGAGGATGCTTTCAAGAGGGGGCGGGCTTTGTCGGAGTAGTTGGGGACCCATTGGGAATAATAAGAAAATAACCCCAGGCACCTTTTCAGGGCTTTGGGAGTGTTGGGCAGGGGCAGCTCCCGTAGGGGGCGCAATCGGTCGGGGTCTGGTCCGATTTCCCCATTCTCCACCACGCTGCCTAGTATGCAGAGGCGCGTGGTGTTGAAAACGCACTTGTCCTCGTTGTAGGTGAGCTTGAGTTTTTGTGCGGTTTCCAGGAACCTCTCGAGGTTCGAGTCGTGATCCTGCTGGTTGTGACCGCAGATGGCGACGTTGTCGAGGTAGGGGAAGGTTGCCTGCAAGTGGTGGTCATCGACCATGCGGTCCATCTCCCTCTGGAAGACCGAGACCCCATTCGTCACCCCAAAGGGGACTCTGAGGAATTGGTAGAGGCGTCCGTTCGCCTCGAAGGCGGTGTACGGGCGGTCCTCTGGTCTGATAGGGAGCTGGTGGTACGCTGCCTTAAGGTCGATGCTGGAGAACACCCGGTATTGGGCGATTTGGTTCACCATTTCTGATATGCGGGGTAGCGGGTAGGTGTCTAGTTGGGTGTACCTGTTGATCGTTTGGCTATAGTCGATCACCATCCGTTTCTTCTCGCTACCCCTTACCACTACCACTTGGGCGCGCCACGGGCTGTTGCTGCATTCAATAATGCGCTCTTTCAGGAGCCTGTCTACCTCGGTCGCGATAAACCGCCTGTCCTCCCAGCTGTACCTTCTGCTTTTGGTCGCTATTGGCCGGCAGTTAGGGGTAAGGTTCGCGAATAGCGAGGGCGGCTTTACCTTCAGGGTAGCCAGACCGCACACTGTGAGGGGCGGCTGGGACCCACCGTACTTGAGCGTGATGCTTTGGTGGTTGCACTGGAAATCCAGGCCCAAGGTCACGCTCGCACATAGATTCTTCATGATTAATACTTTAAAATTATCATATACAGTTCCGTTAACGGACAATTGTACCGTGCAGTAACCCAGAATGGTCGATGTCTGGGTTTTATCAGCCATAGAGATGGTACCCTGAGTAGGGACCACCTTTAGGGAGAGTTGTTGTGCCAGTTCAGGGTGGATAAAACTCTCCGTGCTTCCACTGTCAATTAAACATTTAACCCTGCACCCGTTTACCTCGATGTCCACCATTGATTTGGATAGCGGGTGCGGCCTGGTCTGGTCCACTGTGACCGATGCCACTGTAGGGCCCTGATCGAGACAAGATGGCGTCCACGCTGTCTGCTCATAAGATGGCGGACCCCACGAGGTCGGGCAAGATGGCGTCCAAGATGGCTGCTCCCACGGCGCGCACGCGGCGGTGGCGGGTTTTCTGGCGGTTGGTTTTCCGGCGGGGTTCCCTCTGCACACCTTCCCGAAGTGCCCCTTCTTACCGCACTTAAAGCAGGTGGTGCCTTTCGCCGGGCACAGGTTTCTGGTGTGCTTTGGCTGCCCGCAGAAGTAGCAGTTGGGTCCCCGACGCGTCGCGGCTGTCGTAGGGCTTCTGGGGGGAGAGCGGGGCCCCGACGGTGTCGGGCTGCCGGGCGGGGAAGATGCCTTCCAAGATGGCGGCGCCCTTGGTGCACACGTGGCGGCATGGACGGCGCGGGCTGAAGAGTAGGCGTCCGAGTTTCTCTGGGCCACATCCAGGGGTCGCGCGGTGTCCGCAGCCTGTTTCAGGTCCAATCCCGTTTTTTCCAGCAGTCTTTGCCGGATGTAAGTGGAGCTGAGGCCTGTGATAAAGGCATCGCGAACAAGCTCGTCAGTGTACACTGCGGCTTTTACATCTCGGCACTTGCAGTCTTTGCCAAGCATTTTCAGGGTGCCTAGGAACTCCTCCACCGATTCCCCAGGTTGCTGTGCGCGAGTAGCGAGCAGATGCCTAGCATAGACCTCATTCGTAGGCTGCTGGTAATGCGCCTTTAAGATGTCGCAGGCGGCCAGGTACGTGTCGGCGTCTTGGATGAGGGGGTAAACCCGGTGGCTTACCCAATTCCGCAGAATTCCGAGTTTCATACTCGCAGCGTCCGTAGCGTCTTTGACGGCTGCGGAATTGTCCAGGAAGAATTCCATGCACATAAACCAGTGTCCGAAGCGTGCTGATGCGTCCGGAGCATGCTGATCCAAATCTAAACGTTCGGGTTTCAGGAGTTGATCCATTGTGTTGAAAAATAAGTTAATAAAATTGATGTGCCTCAATAATTCCGAGACTCGATGTTAGCGAAAGAAAACAAGGCTTTTATTAACTTAGAAGGTAACACGTAGTGGAGAGAGGTATCTTCCATCCGGAGGGCTGCAGTACTGGATATGAGGCCAGACTGAGCTTGCTTACATAGGGGCCAGGTATGGGCGGAGCCCTACACACAACACATTCCAATATACAATACAATGGTGAGGAAACGGAACTGGGGGAAGGGAAATGAAACTGAAACCGACCACAGTCACAGGCAGTGATGAATGGAATATTTCATCACATGCAGTACATCCCCCACACACACACACACTATACTGTAGTACATCCCGCACACACACACACACTATACTGCAGTACATCCCCCACACACACACACACTATACTGCAGTACATCCCCCAGACACACACACACTATACTGCAGTACATCCCCCACACACACACACACACTATACTGCAGTACATCCCACACACACACACACTATACTGCAGTACATCCCCCACACACACACACACTATACTGCAGTACATCCCCCACACACACACACTATACTGCAGTACATCCCCCACACACACACACACTATACTGCAGTACATTCCCCACACACACACACACTATACTGCAGTACATCCCCCACACACACACACACTATACTGCAGTACATCCCCCACACACACACACACTATACTGCAGTACATCCCCCACACACACACACACTATACTGCAGTACATCCCCCACACACACACACACACTATACTGCAGTACATCCCCCACACACACACACTATACTGCAGTACATCCTCCACACACACACACACTATACTGCAGTACATCCCACACACACACACACTATACTGCAGTACATTCCAATCACACACACACACTATACTGCAGTACATCCCCCACACACACACACACTATACTGCAGTACATCCCCCACACACACACACACTATACTGCAGTACATCCCACACACACACACACTATACTGCAGTACATTCCAATCACACACACACACTATACTGTTGTACAGACAGCAGGGGGACTCCTCTGTATTTACCGCAATCGGACTTGTCACCTTTCTTGAAGCTGGTCACGATTATGGCATCTCTGAGATCCCGTGGCATGCTCTCCTCCTTCCATGTAAGAGATTCATCTGAGGAAGAGAGTGCTTGAAGACCAGGACCTCAAACCCGGCACTAACTCATGGTCTACAGATCAGCAGTGATACCCGCCCTCCTGTATGTCTCAGAGACATGGACCCTGTACAGCAGGCACCTCAAAGCACTGGAGAGGTACCACCAATGCTGCCTCTGCAAGATCCTGCAAATCCATTGGCAGGATAGGCGCACCAACGTCAGTGTTCTTGCTCAGGCCAACATCCCCAGCATCGAAGCTTTGACCACGCTCGATCAGCTCCGATGGACGGGCCACATCGTTCGCCTGCCCGATATGAGACTCCCAAAACAAGCGCGCTACTCGGAGCTCCGACACGGCAAGAGAGCCCCAGGTGGGCAGAGGAAACGCTTTGAGGACACCCTCAAAGCCTCCTTGAAAAAATGCAACATCCCCACCGACACCTGGGAATCCCTGGCCCAAGACCGCACAAAGTGGAAGAGAAGCATCCGGGAAGGCGCCAAACACATTGGGCTAGATTTTCAGTTGCTTGCGCCAGCAGTTAGCGCCTTAAGAGAAGTGATTTCCGGGCGCTATGCGTGTAGCGCCCGGGCGCAGCGCAGTTTGCGCCCCGCCCCAAATTAAGTTGCCCGTTAGCGCCGGCGCAAAGTTTAGCGCCCGCCCGGATGCGCGCGCAGAAAATGACGTCACATCCTCGTGCAAC
Organism: Somniosus microcephalus; assembly: GCF_052327205.1. Classification (NCBI taxonomy): domain Eukaryota; kingdom Metazoa; phylum Chordata; class Chondrichthyes; order Squaliformes; family Somniosidae; genus Somniosus; species Somniosus microcephalus. Next base: position 41,052,743 of record NW_028225182.1, on the reverse strand, counting down.
GCCCTTTGGCCGCCCCGATTGCAAACTTCAGTCGGACCGCCCCATTGTGCGGCGGGCGGCCGGAGCGTTTGGAAAAAGGAACGCAACACAACCAGCGCGGGCCCCGGGGGGCGCTAATTAAAGGGAACGTCCTCTCCAGTATAAAGGCCATCCATTATTTCAGAAAACAGTCTTGTGCAACGCATTTCTGGAGACACAACAAGGAGGATAGCTAACTGGTTTCAAGCAGCAAGAGCCAGGTATTTTTGGACTCAGGCAACAGCGCTGCAAGTGGCCATTTGGAAATTAGAGTGTTTGCCAGGATTTGATGGGGGTTGCATGGGGTGCCAACGCGGAGCTGCAGCTCCATGTCCGTAGGGCTCGCAGATGTATTGTGAGAGGGGCAGCCCTGGCTAGAGGCAGAGGGGGCTACAGGCGTCGGCCACGTATGCCTTACCCAGTCAGGCTATACCGCCAGCAGCGCTCCTACCTAAACATGAGTGCCGCGCGATGTGTTAAAAGGCTCCGATTCCGGAAGGGGGTGATTGCAGAGATCTGCCACCTGCTTCGCCGAGATCTGCGGCCAAAGCTCAGGTGCAGGACGTCTCTGTCGGTGGAAGTGAAGGTGACGGTGGCATTGAACTTCTATGCCACCGGCTCCTTCCAATACGCTGCTGGGGACATAGCAAACATCTCCCAGTACGGCGCGCATCGCTGCATCCGCCAGGTGACCGAAGCACTGTTCAGAAGGAGAAGCCAATTCATCTCCTTCCCCATGGCCCTGGAGAGCCAGCATCAGCGCGCATTGGGATTTTCCAGACTCGGGGAATTCCCCTTGGTGCAGGGCGCCATTGACTGTACGCATGTGGCTTTGCGGGCCCCTCTGGAGCATGGCGAGCAGTATCGCAACAGGAAGGGCTACCATTCTCTGAATGTGCAGCTGGTCTGTGACCACAAGCAGCGCATCATGGCAGTCAATGCCAGCTTCCCAGGCAGCAGCCACGATGCCTTTATCCTGCGGCAGAGTACTGTGCATGACATGTTCCAGGCACAGCCTCCCCCAAGAGGATGGCTACTCGGGGACAAAGGCTATCCTTTGTGCACCTGGCTCATGACCCCGCTCCGCGCGCCCAGGACCGCTGCTGAAGAGGCCTACAACGAGAGCCATCAAACCACCCGCAACATCATCGAGCTAACTATTGGGGTCCTCAAGCAGCGGTTCCGCTGCCTTGATCGCTCCGGAGGAGCTCTCCAGTATTCGCCGGACCGGGTCTCCCAATTTGTGGTGGTTTGCTGCATGCTACACAACCTGGCTATCCGCAGGACTCAGGCACTGCCACCTGACGTTGGACCAGCACCTCAGGAGGAGGAGCAGGAGGAGCATGAGGAGGAGGAGGAGGAGGAGGAGGAGGAGCAGGAGTACGTTCCCAGGAGGGAGCGACCAGGGCCAAGGGCCGCACGACGCCACCTTATTACACGGTACTTCTAAGCCCCCTGTCAGGGAATGGCCAGGGGCCATGAGGGAAGATGAATGCAGCCGCTCCGCAAGCCCTCAGCCGGCGAAGCCAACAAACACTAAGAAGAACAACCATGGAGACTGCATGAATAAAGATAATTTTTTATTAAACAAAAATGAAAAGCCCTTCCCACATGAATCCCCAAAAACAATAAACGGGCCCCACAAAAAGCCCAACAAACGACTCACTCCGACAAACTGGGGAGGAGCCACTCCACCTTTATTGAAACCGGGCCTCAACGTCGGCCTAACGCAAAAAAAAAGCCCTCCAAAAGCACAACCATGGGCAAAATAAAGATGGCCACCGCCATATTAAAGGAAAGCTGGCCACACCCTCTACTGAGTGGCCCGCGAGGGCGAGACCTTGGCCAGCATTTTGCCTCCCCTGCCCTGCCTGCTGCTCCTTCGCAAGCTCTGCCCAGTGGCTGCTGCGAGGCTGGGGGAAGGCGCCTGAGGCTCAGATGCCCTTCCGCCAGATGCCGCTGGGGGGCGGCCTACACGGCGTTTGGGCCTCGAGGGGCCGTCTCCTGAGTGGCGCGCCTGAGCCTGGCCACCATCAGCTGCAGCCGCTTGCCCTTGACGCCCCAGAGGGGGAATGGCGGCGACGGATGGTGCAATGTGGGCCAGCTGGCGTCTGGGATGCGCTGGCTGGTGCTGTGGCGCGGTGGCACTCGGCCGGGCCCGCACTGCAGGATCCGCAGCAATCAGCCGACGGCCGGCTTGCTGGGATGGTCCAGCGCGGCGCCTGCCCTGGCGATGCCTGCCTGAGACAGCGCGTGTGGCAGCAGTGAGTGGCCCTCTGGTCCTGGTGTGCGCGCGCATCACATCCGCCAGGGTCTTGACGGCATCAGTTAGCATGCGGCCAGTCGCGGCAGTTGCTGCCCCGAACTCGCGCACACTGGTCGCCAGCGACTCGATGGCCTCAGGCATGCGCCCCACCACGCTCATGAGCTCCGTGTGGCGCCGGTCCGAGTCGTCGGCCATCTGATCGAGCTTCCGCACCTCCTCCGAAGTGAAGGTGTCCGGACTGGAGTCGCGACTCTCCCGCTGGGGAGGAGGGGGCCGAACTAGGGGACCCTTGCCGCGTTGGTGACGGCGAGTGTGCCGAGCAGCAGCACTCCCCTCTGATCCTTCCCCCCTTTGGGGGGAAGGCCGCGGGCCACGCGCACGGCTGCTGGGTGGCTGGACGCCACTGGTCCCAGAAGCTGCATTGCCCTGCGACAGTTCCTCCAGGCACTCGTCCAGTGAGGAGGTGTCGAGCATTTCCTCCTCTCCTGCGGGACGTGACTGTTCCCCCGAAGGTCCGGCTTGCTCCTCCTCCTCCTCCTGGTTGGAGGTGCTGTCACTGGCAGCCTCAGGGTCCTGGTCGTCACCAGCTGAAAGCAGGAATGCACAAGAGTAGCTTCAGAGTGAGGAGACGGCGTCAGCGAGGGAGTTAGGACTGGTGGGATTCAGCGCATTGGTGGGACAGTGGCAAAGGAGGTAGCTCGGATGGGCCAGTGCGACGCGAGAGGGCCAAAAGGCGAGGTCCTTACCATTGCCGGGCAGTGGAGGGTCGGATACACCGCACGCTGTGGGGACAATCACACGTGCTCCCATGAGCACACACACGCGCTCCTCCAGCCGAGTGAGCTTCTGCAGCTTGGCGCGGCCACCCCTGGCACGGGCCTGGCGATTAAACGCTACTTTAGCCTGCAAGAGAAAGGACGGGCTGTAAGGGCGCAGTGAAGCCCTGATGTAGTGTGCACTGCCTCCCATGGTGGAATAGCTTGGACAGAGTGAAGCCCTGATGTAGTGTGCACTGCCTCCCATGGTGGAATAGCTTGGACAGAGTGAAGCCCTGATGTAGTGTGCACTGCCTCCCATGGTGGAATAGCTTGGACAGAGTGAAGCCCTGATGTAGTGTGCACTGCCTCCCATGGTGGAATAGCTTGGCCAAAGTGTAGAGTGCCGAATGGCCATTTGATGCTCATGACTGTCCCAATGCTGCTGGCTGAGGGCTGGCCAAAAGGACTTTCAGGTCCCTTTGCCCATCATGTCAGGTGTACATGCAAGAATGAGGAGGAGACTGGAAAGGCTACTCACCCTCACAATCCTGGTCAGATCGTTGTACTTCTTACGGCATTGTGTGTGGGTCCTGGGGGCCTCGCCGGTGAATGTCACCCTCTGGGCGATCTGCTTCCAGGCTTTGGTGTAGTCGTGGTGGGTTGGATTCCTCCCACTGTCTGGAAACAAGATCTTGCGCCTCACCTCCAGAGCTGTGAGCATGATGTCCAGATCACCCTCTGAGAAGCGCAGGGCACGCTGACGGGCCTTCTCTGGCGTTGCCATGACTCCCTGGGGCTGAGCAGTAGTGTTGAGGCCTCTTTGCAAGGCTGCAGTGTGCAGGGCGTGGCAGCAGACTAAATCGTCCCTTCCCCCTTTAAGAGCTGGTCGGCACCACGGGGTCTGCTGTCAGTGCAAAAATGACCGCACCCGTGCTGCGCCCCGCCTGGGCGCTATCCCTCTGGACCGCCGGCTTAGCGCCTAAAGAGAGTAGTGGAACGCCTCTTTTAGCGCTCCACCAACCTCTTAGGGCGAAGCCACTGAATTCCCGGCAACGGGGCGCTACTTTGGGGCGGGCGCTAACTTCGGGCGGGCGCTAAAGCTAGCGCCCCAAAACTGCCTAAACTGAAAATCTAGCCCATTGAGTCTCTTCGCCGGGAGCAAGCGGAAGCCAAGCGCAAACAGTGGAAGGAGTACACGTCAATCCAAGCATCCCACCCACCCCCCCTTTCAACCACCGTCTGCCCAACCTGTGACAGAGACTGTAGGTCCTGCATTGGACTCATCAGTCACCTGAGAACTCATGTTTAATGTGGAAGCAAGTCATCCTTGGTTCCGAGGGGCTGCCTAAGAAGAAGAAGAAGAGACACACACACACACAGTATACTGCAGTATATTCTGCACACACACTCATAGGAACCGGAGTCGGCCATTTAGCCCCTTGAGCCTGTTCTGCCATTCAATGAGATCATGGCTGATCTGTGGCCTAACTCCTTATACCCGCCTTTGCCCCATATCCCTTAATACCTTTGGTTAAGAAAAATCCATCAATCTCAGATTTGCAACAACAATTGACTTGGCATAAGTTCCTGTTTGCTGAATGTATTTGCAAACTTGTGTACAAATTTAGGGGAAATTCCTATCCGACCCTCCCCCAAAAGGCAATGTAGCAAGCTGTAGGGAACTGCAGTAGTCCCGGTTACCCTTCTTCCATTACTTTGGGACGTCCTCCTCTCACAGGAAGTTATCCATTTTTATAGGGCTGCAGGGAACCCATAAGTACCTCATATTTCAGTAATCTGTTCCAGAGCCCGACAACTCTCAGTGAGAAGAATAGATTATATCGCATCTGACCAAAACTCTTTGCCTACGTATTTTATCCTCCCCCCTAGCTCTCCCAACCCCGATCTGGGTCAAAGAACCTATAAACCCAGGCAGCATGCTTCCTTCCCCATTTGTAGAAGTCTCAGCCAGATCTCCTCAAAGTTCTCGAGGGTGTAAAGTATGTGTCTATACTTAATTCAATAATGAAGAGACAGCTTGGAAGATTCAACGTAGGTCTTTACTTCATACCAACAGGCGGGAACTGAGGGGAAATCAGTGCCCACAGTACTATTTATACCCCTATGGCCAGGGGTGGTACTACGGTATCACTACGCCCTACAAAGTAGTGCTGCCCTGGCCATAGGTCTAAAGCAACATACATATTACATACACAACAGAGGGGGGCAAGGGGAAACTGGTCCTTGTTGAGCCGGTTTTCCCAGAAAACGGGTCCTAGGAGGACCAATTTAGGTGGCCGACTGCTTACGCCCGGACAGCGTCGGAAGCACGCACGCCGCCATTTTGCAGGAAACTTTCGATTTACCGGCACCTAAATAACCAGAAATCTCGGTTAACCGGCAAAATTCAGGAGTAGGTTCAGGTAAGTTTTATTACTTGCCTTCCTCTATCTGTTGTTGTGCAAGGGTGTGGCTGCAGCTGTTGCTAAGCTACAGAGACACTTGGAACCTGTGGCCATTGTTCTGAACCTGTTGCTGAGCAACAGGGTTTGTTGCTTTATACGGAGCTCTGAGCTCCGTATCTTTTACTATAGCGTTCGGTTATCCGGAATTGTTGATGAACCGGCACCACGTCAGTCCCGTCGGTGCCGGATAAAAAAAAGTGGTTCGGGCGCGGTGCAGGTGTCCCGGCTTGCCAACTATAAATAATAGATAAATGACTGGATAATGAGGAGAGATTACATAAACTAGGCCTGTATTCCCTGGAATATAGAAGGTTAAGGGGTGATTTGATTGAGGTTTTTAGGAGTTTGAAAGAGGGTAGATAGAGAGAAACATTTTCCTCTGGTGGGGGGAGTCTAGGAAAAGGGGACATCACCTTAAAGTCATAGCCAGGCCATTCAGAAGTGAAGTTCGGAAAAAATTCTTCACCCAGAGGGCGGTAGGAGTGTGGACATCTAACCCACAAAAGGCAGTAGATGCCAGCTCAATGAATCATTTTAAATCTGAGACTGGTAGGTTTTTGTTTGGCAGGATATGGAGCCAAGGCAGGTGGATGGAGTTAAGATACAGATCAGCCATGATCTCATTGAATGGCGGAACACACGTGGAGCCGAGCCGGCAACAGTGAGGAGGAGGCCGCGGTGACGAGGAGGACGGAGCGGCTGAGGGACATCGTGCTCCCACTGCCACTGGATGCCAAAGAATTGACTTTCTGAACACGGCGCTGTAAGAATAGCTGACGTGTCCCAACGGGGAGTAAGCATTCCATTGTACTAGTTACATACGGCAAATAAAATTGAATTGAATTGAATTGAATTGAACAGGCTCGAGGGGCTGAATGGCCGCCTCCGGTTCCTATAATCTGTCTTTTTGTAAGTGATGTTGGTTGAGGGATAAATAATGGCCAGGACACCGGGGAGAACTCCCCCTTGCTCGTCTTTGAAATAGTGGGCATGGGATCTTTTACGTCCACCTGAGAGAGGGCAGACAGGCTGTGTTCCCCCTAAGGCGCGTGGCGGCGGGAGGTCTAGCACGGGCTGCTGGAAAAGACATGCAGCAAATTCATAGGGACCGCGCCCCAAAGAAGACATTAGAGGGAGCATTGCAGAAGGGACCTCGGTTTAACGTCTCATCTGAAAGACGGAGCCCTATATCAGTCGGAAAACGGCTCCAAGCCTGGGAATGATTCCTGTGTCAGTGAGTTGGGGGTGGGGGGCGGTGGGGGGAGGGGGAGGGAGGAGCCAGAGTTAACAAGCGTCTGTCAAACAGGGGAAGCCAATCTGTCACAAGATCTAACGCTGATGATGTGTAATTAGCTGGTAACAGGCAGCTGAGACCCTGGGGCCCCTTTCTCACCTTCATTAGCACAGCTGAAGGGGGAAGCACAGCGAGATCCACATTCTCTGCAGCCACTGAACCGGCGACCCCTCTCAGCGTCGCAGAAACTCTCGCACACTACCCCGCACGGTTCGTCCTGCGAAATGGGGCCAATCCCCTTGACCTCGTCCCAAACTCTGCTGTCCCGTGTCCTAACTCGCACCAAGTCCCGTGCCCCCGCTGACCTACATTGGCTCCCGATCCACCAACACCATCAATTGTAAAAACTCCTCATGTTCAAATCCCCTCCACGGCCTCTCTCCCCTCCCTATCCCTGTAACCCTCTCCAGCCCGACAACCCTCCGAGATCTCTGCACTCCTCCAATTCCGGCCTCTTGCGCATCCCCCATTTCCAAACGCTCCACCACTGGCGGCCGTGCCTTCAGCTGCCTGGGCCCCAAGCTCTGGAATTCCCTCCCTAAACTTATTGAAATTTATAAAATTCTAACAGGACTAGACAGACTAGATGCAGGAAGGATGTTCCCGATGGAGGGGGGAGTCCAGAACCAGGGGTCACAGTCTAAGGATAAGGGGTAAGCCATTTAGGACAGAGATGAGGAGGAATTTCTTCACCCAGAGAGTGGTGAACCTGTGGAATTCTCTGCCACACAGGGCGGTGGAGGCCAATTCATTAAATATATTTAAGAAGGAGTTGGATATATTTCTTGAGGCTAAAGGGATCAAGGGGTATGGGGAGAAGGCAGGGACAAGGTACTGAATTTGGATGATCAGCCATGATCTCATTGAATGGCGGAGCAGGCTCGAGGGGCCGAATGGCCTACTCCTGCTCCTATCTTCTATGTTTTTATGTTAAACCTCTCCGCCTCTCTCTCTTTCCTCCTTTAAGACGCTCCTTAAAATCTACCTCATTGACCAAGCTTTTTGTCACCTGTCCTAATATCTCCTTTTGTGGCTCAGTGTCAAATTGTGTTTGATAATCGCTCCTGTGAAGCGCTTTGGGATGTTTTACTACGTTAAAGGCGCTATATAAATACAAGTTGTTGTTGCTGTTGTGGGGCTAGTCACTTCGGCGGTATTGGCCCCCGGCTGCGGATCAGCTCCGTGAGCGCCGGCGGCACACCTGCTCCCGTTGCCGCTCATCACGGTGGAGTCCGGACAGCGAGTGCTGGTCGGCTACTCGACCATGTGTGTGTGTGTGGGGGGAGCGGGTGTGTGTGTGTGTGTGTGTGGGGGGAGCGTGTGTGTGTGTGTGTGGGGGGGGAGCGGGTGTGTGTGTGTGTGGGGGGAGCGGGTGTGTGTGTGTGGGGGGAGCGGGTGTGTGTGTGTGTGGGGGGAGCGGCTGTGTGTGTGTGTGGGGGGAGCGGGTGCGTGTGTGTGTGTGTGTGGGGGAGCGGGTGTGTGTGTGTGTGTGTGTGGGGGGAGCGGCTGTGTGTGTGTGTGGGGGGAGCGGGTGTGTGTGTGTGTGGGGGGAGCGGGTGTGTGTGTGTGTGTGGGGGGAGCGGGTGTGTGTGTGTGTGTGTGGGGGGAGCGGGTGTGTGTGTGTGTGTGGGGGGAGCGGGTGTGTGTGTGTGTGTGGGGGGGAGCGGGTGTGTCTGTGTGGGGGGAGCGGGTGTGTGTGTGTGTGTGGGGGGAGCGGGTGTGTGTGTGTGGGGGAGCGGGTGTGTGTGTGTGGGGGGAGCGGGTGTGTGTGTGTGTGGGGGGAGCGGGTGTGTGTGTGTGTGGGGGGAGCGGGTGTGTGTGTGTGGGGGGAGCGGGTGTGTGTGTGTGGGGGGAGCGGGTGTGTGTGTGTGGGGGGAGCGGGTGTGTGTGTGTGGGGGGAGCGGGGTGTGTGTGTGTGTGGGGGGAGCGGGTGTGTGTGTGTGTGTGGGGGGAGCGGGTGTGTGTGTGTGTGGGGGGAGCGGGTGTGTGTGTGTGTGGGGGGAGCGGGTGTGTGTGTGTGTGGGGGGGAGCGGGTGTGTGTGTGTGTGGGGGGGAGCGGGTGTGTGTGTGTGTGTGGGGGGAGCGGGTGTGTGTGTGTGTGTGGGGGGGAGCGGGTGTGTGTGTGTGGGGGGGGAGCGGGTGTGTGTGTGTGTGTGGGGGGAGCGGGTGTGTGTGTGTGTGTGGGGGGAGCGGGTGTGTGTGTGTGGGGGGAGCGGGTGTGTGTGTGTGTGTGGGGGGAGCGGGTGTGTGTGTGTGTGTGGGGGAGCGGGTGTGTGTGTGTGGGGGGGAGCGGGTGTGTGTGTGTGTGTGGGGGGAGCGGGTGTGTGTGTGTGTGTGGGGGGAGCGGGTGTGTGTGTGTGGGGGGGGAGCGGGTGTGTGTGTGTGTGTGGGGGGAGCGGGTGTGTGTGTGTGGGGGGGAGCGGGTGTGTGTGTGTGTGTGGGGGGAGCGGGTGTGTGTGTGTGTGGGGGGAGCGGGTGTGTGTGTGTGTGGGGGGAGCGGGTGTGTGTGTGTGTGTGGGGGGAGCGGGTGTGTGTGTGTGGGGGGGGAGCGGGTGTGTGTGTGTGTGGGGGGAGCGGGTGTGTGTGTGTGTGTGGGGGGAGCGGGTGTGTGTGTGTGTGGGGGGAGCGGGTGTGTGTGTGTGTGGGGGGAGCGGGTGTGTGTGTGTGTGGGGGGAGCGGGTGTGTGTGTGTGGGGGGGGAGCGGGTGTGTGTGTGTGTGTGGGGGGAGCGGGTGTGTGTGTGTGTGGGGGGAGCGGGTGTGTGTGTGTGTGTGGGGGGAGCGGGTGTGTGTGTGTGTGTGGGGGAGCGGGTGTGTGTGTGTGTGTGGGGGGAGCGGGTGTGTGTGTGTGTGTGGGGGGAGCGGGTGTGTGTGTGTGTGTGGGGGAGCGGGTGTGTGTGTGTGTGGGGGGAGCGGGTGTGTGTGTGTGTGTGGGGGAGCGGGTTTGTGTGTGTGTGGGGGGAGCGGGTGTGTGTGTGTGGGGGGAGCGGGTGTGTGTGTGTGTGGGGGGAGCGGGTGTGTGTGTGTGTGTGGGGGAGCGGGTGTGTGTGTGTGTGTGGGGAGCGGGTGTGTGTGTGTGTGGGGGGAGCGGGTGTGTGTGTGTGTGTGGGGGGAGCGGGTGTGTGTGTGTGTGGGGGGAGCGGGTGTGTGTGTGTGGGGGGAGCGGGTGTGTGTGTGTGTGGGGGGAGCGGGTGTGTGTGTGTGGGGGGAGCGGGTGTGTGTGTGTGTGGGGGGAGCGGGTGTGTGTGTGTGGGGGGGAGCGGGTGTGTGTGTGTGTGGGGGGAGCGGGTGTGTGTGTGTGTGGGGGGAGCGGGTGTGTGTGTGTGTGGGGGAGCGGGTGTGTGTGTGTGTGGGGGGAGCGGGTGTGTGTGTGTGTGGGGGAGCGGGTGTGTGTGTGTGTGGGGGGAGCGGGTGTGTGTGTGTGTGTGGGGGGAGCGGGTGTGTGTGTGTGTGTGGGGGGAGCGGGTGTGTGTGTGTGTGTGGGGGGAGCGGGTGTGTGTGTGTGTGGGGGGGAGCGGGTGTGTGTGTGTGTGTGGGGGGAGCGGGTGTGTGTGTGTGTGTGGGGGGAGCGGGTGTGTGTGTGTGTGGGGGGAGCGGGTGTGTGTGTGTGTGGGGGGAGCGGGTGTGTGTGTGTGTGGGGGGAGCGGGTGTGTGTGTGTGTGGGGGGAGCGGGTGTGTGTGTGTGTGTGGGGGAGCGGGTGTGTGTGTGTGGGGGGAGCGGGTGTGTGTGTGTGTGGGGGGAGCGGGTGTGTGTGTGTGTGGGGGGAGCGGGTGTGTGTGTGTGGGGGGAGCGGGTGTGTGTGTGTGTGTGGGGGGAGCGGGTGTGTGTGTGTGTGTGGGGGGAGCGGGTGTGTGTGTGTGTGTGGGGGAGCGGGTGTGTGTGTGTGTGTGGGGGAGCGGGTGTGTGTGTGTGTGGGGGGAGCGGGTGTGTGTGTGTGTGTGGGGGGAGCGGGTGTGTGTGTGTGTGTGGGGGGAGCGGGTGTGTGTGTGTGTGGGGGGAGCGGGTGTGTGTGTGTGTGTGGGGGGAGCGGGTGTGTGTGTGTGTGTGGGGGGAGCGGGTGTGTGTGTGTGTGGGGGGAGCGGGTGTGTGTGTGTGTGGGGGGAGCGGGTGTGTGTGTGTGTGGGGGGAGCGGGTGTGTGTGTGTGTGGGGGAGCGGGTGTGTGTGTGTGTGGGGGGGAGCGGGTGTGTGTGTGTGTGTGGGGGGAGCGGGTGTGTGTGTGTGTGTGGGGGGAGCGGGTGTGTGTGTGTGTGTGGGGGGAGCGGGTGTGTGTGTGTGTGTGGGGGAGCGGGTGTGTGTGTGTGTGTGGGGGGAGCGGGTGTGTGTGTGTGTGGGGGGAGCGGGTGTGTGTGTGTGTGGGGGGAGCGGGTGTGTGTGTGTGTGGGGGGGGAGCGGGTGTGTGTGTGTGTGGGGGGAGCGGGTGTGTGTGTGTGTGTGGGGGGAGCGGGTGTGTGTGTGTGTGTGGGGGAGCGGGTGTGTGTGTGTGTGTGGGGGGAGCGGGTGTGTGTGTGTGTGTGGGGGGAGCGGGTGTGTGTGTGTGTGTGGGGGGAGCGGGTGTGTGTGTGTGTGTGGGGGGAGCGGGTGTGTGTGTGTGTGTGGGGGGAGCGGGTGTGTGTGTGTGTGGGGGGGAGCGGGTGTGTGTGTGTGTGGGGGGAGCGGGTGTGTGTGTGTGTGTGGGGGGAGCGGGTGTGTGTGTGTGTGTGGGGGGAGCGGGTGTGTGTGTGTGTGTGGGGGGAGCGGGTGTGTGTGTGTGTGGGGGGAGCGGGTGTGTGTGTGTGTGGGGGGAGCGGGTGTGTGTGTGTGTGGGGGGAGCGGGTGTGTGTGTGTGTGTGGGGGGAGCGGGTGTGTGTGTGTGTGGGGGGGAGCGGGTGTGTGTGTGTGTGTGGGGGGAGCGGGTGTGTGTGTGTGTGTGGGGGGGAGCGGGTGTGTGTGTGTGTGTGGGGGAGCGGGTGTGTGTGTGTGTGGGGGGAGCGGGTGTGTGTGTGTGTGTGGGGGGAGCGGGTGTGTGTGTGTGTGTGGGGGGAGCGGGTGTGTGTGTGTGTGTGGGGGGAGCGGGTGTGTGTGTGTGTGTGGGGGGGAGCGGGTGTGTGTGTGTGTGGGGGGGAGCGGGTGTGTGTGTGTGTGGGGGGGAGCGGGTGTGTGTGTGTGTGTGGGGGGAGCGGGTATG
>NW_028225182.1:41019576-41040278 GCF_052327205.1 Somniosus microcephalus | reverse complement strand
ACACCATCAAACCTGAGAGGGGGAAGTAGAGAGAGAGAAAGAGGGAAGAGGAGAGAGAGGGAAGAGGAGAAGGAGAGAGAGGGAAGAGGAGAAGGAGAGAGAGAGAGGGAGAGAGAGAGAGAGAAATTTTTTGAGCTGCAGGCCTGCCTGCAGCGGGCCTGGAGAGCAGCCCCGAGTCCCCCCTGCGCGAGGGTGAGGAGGAGGGGGGGGGTTGCTAAACACAATATAAAACTCAAATAAATTGTTAATTAATTCCCTAACACATAATTCAAATATTTACCTTAGTTCCCTAACACACTGAAAGTGTGGGGAAAAAATCGTGAAAAATCAAGATGGCAGCCACTCACCTCGGTTCAGAACGATAAGGCCCGCCCACACACGCACCGATTGGTCGACCGTCAGGTCACCGAAGCGTAGGATTGGTCAATCGTCAAGTCACTCAACACTCAACTGTAGGATGGCACGCGCCAGGAACCCGCCGTACGATTGGTCGACCTCGATGTCACACGGTCGCTAATGAGATGCTAATGAGCGGAACGTTGAATGTTTTTTGGATACCGCGGGCGCAATCTTTGTCCGGCCGAAACGTAAATATGCCTATGACCGGTCCGGAATCGCAAGCTTTCTTTTGACGCGACGCGCGCGTCGGTACGCTCTATAACTTTCAAACGTATAGAGAACGGACAGACAGACAGACAGAAGAGGTCTTTTATATATATAGATATACAATTTACACACGATGAATATTCAAAGGTTCAGTCTCTGAGGAGGCTTCCGGATCCGTGCCGGATAACGCCTTTCAGGGATCTCTTGTTCCCGTTGCTGGGGTGACTCATTCAATTGATCTTCTATGGATTCAACATCATCTAATACAACCGAGTCTGAGGTAAATGCTACAGGCTCAATAAATTCTTCAACTGGTGTCTCTGCCGGAGACATGGGGTTGACCCTTGTTCTTGATCCCACAAGTTGGTCAGCATGACGTCGTATTACGTTCTCCCCAGTGTCTACCGTGTACATCAAAGGCCCCTGCCGTGCATAAATTGTTCCAGGTTGCCATTTATCATTTCTATAGTCCCTGGCCAACACTGGTTGTCCTATTTCAAAACTCCGAGTGGCCTTTTCATTTATGTGTTGGAATTGCTTGTGTTCAACTTCCCGTCTCACATTGGGTTTTAACAAATCCAACCGGGACCGCAACCTTCTGTTATAGAACATGATGGCAGGGCTTTGATTTGTCACTGCATGCGTGGCATTTCGATATGCCATTAGGAAATTGTCCACCTTGTGTTGTAGTGGAACATGATCTTCACACATGGCCTTTATTGCCTTTTTGAATGTTTGTACAAATCTCTCAGCCAACCCACTTGTAGCCGGATGGTATGGGGCAGATGTATAGTGTTTCACCCCATTCTTTTTCATGCATTTCTGGAATTCTTCTGACACGAACTGTGGTCCGTTGTCTGAACCAAATTTGCTCAGGCAATCCATTCCTCGCAAATATAGTTCTCAAGACTGCAATCGTCTTCTCAGTGGTAGTGGTCGACATCTTGATCACTTCTGGCCATTTAGAGTGTGCGTCTACTGCTATCAAAAACATGGAATTCATGAATGGACCTGCAAAGTCAATATGCACGCGTTGCCATGGAGCTGAAGGCCATTCCCACGGATGCAGCGGTGCAATTGGAGGTGCATTCTGAACTTTTTGACACCCTGAGCAGCTTTTAGTCAGGTCCTCTATTTGTTTGTCTATACCTGGCCACCACACATAAGCCCTAGCAAGGCTTTTCATCTTGACTCCTCCCAGATGACCTTCATGCAATTCTTTTAAGACTCTCTCCTGTAATTTAGGAGGAATAACCACCCTTGTTCCATACATCAGTGTTCCTTGACATACGGACAGCTGTTCTCGTCTGGCTGAGAATGCTGGTAACAGTGGTTCGCCATGTGCTGGCCATCCCTTCACCATCAAACCGTAGACCCAAGACAGTGTCGGGTCATTTCGGGTCTCTCTCTCAATACCCGCATTGGTGACTGGTAAGCATTCGATGATGGTCGAGTGAAATACCTCGACAGGGTCAACTGCCGGTGCCTCTTCCGCTGTAGGTAGTGGCAGGCGCAACAGCCCATCAGCATTACCATGTTGCTTTGTACCTTTGAACTCAATATCGTATTGATGTGCCCCTAGGAAAAGGGACCATCTCTGAAGCCTCTGCGCCGTCATTACCGGAACACCCTTCTTAGGATTGAATATGGAAACCAATGGTTGATGATCTGTCAGCAGTGTAAACTGTTGTCCGTGCAGGTAGTGGTTAAATTTCTTCACTCCCCACACGAGGCTGAGGGCCTCCCTATCTATCTGAGCATAGTTGCACTCAGCGGAGGTCAATGATCCGGATGCAAAAGCGACTGGCCTTTCCGAGCCATCTGGAAACCTATGTGAGAGCACCGCCCCGATACCATAGGGAGATGCATCACAAGCCAACCGAATAGGTAGCGTTGGGTTAAAGTGAGCCAACACTTCCTTAGACGTGATCAACGCCTTGCTCTTCTGAAAAGCCCGCTTACAGTCATCGCTCCACTTCCATGGTATTCCCGTTTGCAAGAGGGTGTTTAGTGGGTGTAACACCGTAGATAAATTTGGTAAAAACTTGTGGTAGTAGTTAACCAGCCCGAGGAACGACCTCAACTGTGACACATTTTCCGGTGCTGGAGCCTTGACTACTGCCTCAATCTTGTCAGGGGACTTATGTAACCCCTCCTTGTCAATAACGTGGCTGCAGTACGAAATTTGCTTCTGAGAAAATTCGCATTTCTGGCGATTAGCTCTTAGCCCATATTCTTTCAATCTGATGAGCACCTGTTCCAAATTCGCGAGGTGATCACTATCGTTATGTCCTGTAACCAGGATGTCATCCAAGTAACACTGTGTCCCTGGAATTCCCTGCAAGACTTGTTCCATGGCCCGTTGCCAAATAGCCGGAGCCGATGCCACTCCAAAAACCAGCCTATTATACTGATATAAGCCCTTATGCGTGTTGATTGTGAGATACTGTCTCGACACTTCATCAACTTCCATCTGCAGGTACGCCTGCGCCAGGCCTATCTTGGTGAAGTGCTTGCCGCCAGATAGCGAAGCAAAGATATCTTCAATCCGCGGAAGTGGATATTGCACTGTGTGAAGAACTGGATTAACAGTGACTTTGAAATCACCACAGATGCGAACCTTCCCAGGTTCCCCAGGCTTGTTGCTCAACGATCGCTTCATGACAGGAACAATGGGTGTAGCCCACTCGCTCCAGTCCACTTTGGACCGTACTCCTGAACGTTCTAACCCTTCCAGCTCTGCTTCCACAGCAGGTCGTATCGCATAAGGCACCGGTCTGGCTTTGAAAAATTTTGGGCTTGCATTTTCTTCAACCTTGATGGTTGCAGTAATTCCTTTCAGTGTCCCAAGCCCCTGTTGGAACACCTCCTTAGCATCGTCTAAGATTTTGGACAGTCGTCCAGGTTTGACGTCGTCCTCCTTACTGGCATCCACAGTCAGTGCTCGTATGGAATGCCAATCCAGTTGTATTTTCCGGATCCATTCACATCCTAGTAGTGGCGGACCTCCCTCAGGTAACACATATAAGTCCATTTTCTGACTTTCTTTACCATTGTAGACCACGTTTACTTTTATTTTTCCTTTGGGGTATACTTTTTGCCCCGTGTATGTTTTCAATACAATCTTCGTATCCCTCAGGGGAATGTGCGAGAATAACCTTTTGTAGTCTCGCTTATTTATGACCGTTAAGGCCGATCCTGTGTCCAATTCCATCTTCACTTGGACTCCTGCTATCTTGAGCATGACCCAGATAGTTTGGTGGTCTGCTGTGTTGCCCATATTATGTATCTTCAGACAACCCAGTTCCTTGCTGCTGGAGTCTGAATCAGTCTTCTGTTCATCCGAACTGTTCTCTGTCACTTTATGTACTTTTTTGTACTTCTCCTGCGGTGACTTTTTGCTGTTGGTCTTCTTTCCTGACCGGCAGACTCTCGCTATGTGACCAAGTTTGCCACATTGCCTGCATTCTTTGTCTTTGAACCAGCATTGGTTCTGGTCATGCATTGTCCTACCGCAACGATAGCACTTTACTGCACCCAATGCCATTTCATTGGTGCTGAATTCAGGTGGCTTTTGCTGTATTTCCGCAGCTCCCCGTGCTGCTGCTTCATACGATATGGCCACGCTGAAAGCCTTGTCCAGTGTCAACTCTTTCTCTGAGAGTAGCCTTTTCTGGGTTCCTTCGCTCAGGAGACCGCAGACGAATTTGTCCCGTAGGGAATCTGCCAGTCCTGCTCCGAACTGACAGTGCTTTGATAGCTTGCGTAATTCCGTAAGGTAATCAGCGTTACTCTCATCTTTATGCTGATTCCTCTTGTAGAATTTAAATCGTTCTGCTATCAGCAGCGGTGTAGGGTTTCGGTGCTCCTGCAGGATAGCAACAATATCCGTGAAACTTTTTTCTACCGGTTTATCTGGGGTTATCAGGTTCCTCAATAACCCGTACGTCTTCGCACCCATCAAGTTTAATAGGGTTAGTGCTTTCTTATCATCCGGCACTTCATTCGCTCTACAATAAACTTCGATGCGTTCCACATAAGTGGACCAATCTTCCACATCGTTGTCGAATGCAGTAATGTTGCCTGTTTTTGGCATCCTAGCTGAGTTTCTTCTTTCCCTTCGGATATTATTATTTATTTTTTTTTAAATTTAAGGTGGCGACTCCCGCGCTCGTCTTCTTCTCCGCTGGCTCAAGATGGCGTCTTTTCCCGCGCTGCTGCTGCCCACGCCTCACAGCGGTCCTTCCTGCACTTGTTTTTCCCTGTATGTGCGCTTCCTTGAGCTGCTGTTGTTGTTGTTGCCACACCGCTTTCTGCGGTCCTCGTGGCAATGGAGCGCCTTTCTGGCTGCTGCGCGTCTCTGCCCCGCGATTGCAGTCCGGCCCCTGACACCGGCTGCGGTCTTGTTCTCCGCCCTCTATGCTTTCCTCCCCTTCTCCCTCCGACAAGCTCGGCCGTCTTCCCCCCGTGCCGCTCGATCGGGCTTACCCGCCGCTGCCTTCGAAGGGTTGCGCACTACCTGTAGCCAGCCCTTATGCTGGACTTCGTGGCCAGGAAACCAAGCCCGGTTCTCGATGGCTTCCCTTGCGATGCACCGCTCTGCAGGATGCTGAGGGCGGATGCCCTTGATCAACGCCCGTGTTCCAGGACGCAGCCTCCTTCCAATGTACCCCAGATTCAGTACTGGGGGAGGTGATGCAAAACTGCTGCTAGGTTCGATCAGACTCGTCGCCACTGTTGAGTCTGTGTTTACAAGTGCAGTTATTATAAATAACACGACACAGACAACAGAGAGTAACTAAACAGGTCTTTAGTGATTGAGGGTCAGAGCGGGAACTGAGATACATATTACTCCACAGGGTTTATATACCGGTGTGGTCACTACCGGTACTACAATGTACAGGAGCTGTTAAAAAGTAGTCCTTCACCTTAAGGTATCCTCTTAAGGTAGTACAGGTTACATACACTACAGGCCTGGCTCTAATTTTAAGGTTATGCCTCCTTGTTCTGGATGCCATTCACCAGAAGGAATAGTTCCTATCAACTCCATTGCTCATCTTAAACATGTGGCTGAGTGGAAACCAGAAGAAGGGGCTTAGAGGTCGGATATTTACCTTTCCCTTATTTAGACCTAATTCGATCGTTTTTTCAAACAGCCAGCACAGACACGATTAAATTTAAGGCAATGTTCCCGATTTAACTTTGCCGGTATCTATCCCACAAGCCTCTGTGGGATCGCCGCTCGGATATCTCCTTTCAAGGGTGAGAATGTCCCTCAGAGCTCCAAGTCGTGACACGGGATCGCGGCAGTGTGTGATCCAGGAGCCGAACACTCTGATATCAGGCGAGATGCAGAGCTTGGTTCACCCGAGAACCCCCAGCCCACAGAGCGGAGAACAGTCCCAGGCTGGACACACCAGCATCAACAGGACCCCAGACCTGACCGTCACAGGGTAGCATGGCGGGCACGGGGTATTAACGCAAAAATAGATAACACGCACACACAAACACATACTCGGACACACACACACAAACACACGCTCAGACACACACACACAAACACACGCTCAGACACACACACACACGCTCAGACACACACACACAAACACACGCTCAGACACACACACACAAACACACGCTCAGACACACACACACAAACACACACTCAGACACACGCTCAGACACACACACACAAACACACGCTCAGACACAAACGCACGCTCAGACACACACACACAAACACACGCTCAGACACATACACACAAACACACACTCAGACACACACGCTCAGACACACACACACAAACACACACTCAGACACACACACACAAACACACGCTCAGACACACACACACAAACACACGCTCAGACACACACACAAACACACACTCAGACACACACACACAAACACACGCTCAGACACACACACACAAACACACGCTCAGACACACACACACAAACACACACTCAGACACAAACACATGCTCACACACACACACACGCTCAGGCACACACACACAAACACACGCTCAGTCACACATGCACAAACACACGCTCAGACACACACACAAACACACGCTCAGACACACACACAAACACACGCTCAGACACATACACAAACACACGCTCAGACACACACACACACAAACACACACAAACACACACAAACACACGCTCAGACACACACACACACACACACACAAACACACGCTCGGACACAAACACACGCTCAGACACAAGCTCACACACGCACACACAAACACACGCTCACACACACACACCAATGTTCCCTGTAATTTTTTTTTCGTGTAAGGACACTTTAACCGGCTGTGCGGCCCATTCAAATGTTTGCACATGCGTGACTATTTCCGTTGAACAGCCAGTGAGCGGCCACGCAGCTTAACGGGAATGTTGACACACACGCGCAAACCCACGCACACACAGACACAAACACAAACACACACATATACACAGACAGACAGACATCACACAAACACACAGACAGACATCAGACACACACACAGACATCTCTCACACACACAGACACACACACATACAGACAGACATCACACAAACACACAGACTCACACACAGACACACACACAGACACACACACACACAGACACACACGCAAACACACACAGACACACAAACACACTCTGTCTAACGCGCACAAACACAGCTGTGAGCTCTGAACCTACGTGTCCTTCGTTGCGACAGGTTGGCAGCCCGAAGCAGAGTGGTCAGAGCGTCTATGACCAGATCACGGCCCAGGATCCTGACTCAATCGACCAAATGTACGTACAGTATTGGCGGGGGTGGGGGGTGGAAAGGGGGGGATGGAGGGCGGGGGCGTCTCACGAGAACGCACTGCAATTCCTTCCCGCGGTGAGGTCTGATCCCACCCAGCTCCACAAACTGAAACCCAATTATTTCTACGAATGGCTTTCCCTGAACGGATTTAGCACAAGTGAGGCGGGTGAGGTGGGGCCAGCCGTCATTCACATCACCTGAGCAAATCCGATCACACAGGAGAGACGAGAGGCTTTGGAGCTGGGGTCTGAGTGCGCCTCCAGCTCAAGGACCGGTCGCACAGGCTGTGGTACGTCTGTCTGCTGGCAGCCAGAGGACACGGATTTAAGATAATCGGCAAAAAAGCCAGAGGGGGAGAGGAGGAGAATTTTTTTTACGCAGCGAGTTATGATCTGGAACGCGCTGCCTGAAAGGGCGGTGGAAGCAGATTCTATAGTAATTTTCAAAAGAGGAATTGGATAAATACTTGAAGGGGAGAAATGTGCCGGGTCGTGGGGATCGAGCAGGGGAGTGGGACTAATTGGAGAGCTCGTTCAAAGAGCCAGCACAGGCACGATGGGCCGAATGGCCTCTTTCTGTGCTGTGTCATTCTACGGGGGGAAAATTGGGTTACTTTGCGCCTCCCGGGGGGGCGCTTACGGGGGGGCGCAAAGCCCTTAGCGCCTGGGCACGGCGCCGCTAACACCTCCCGCTGTTGTATATAACGCCGCGATATTGAACGGTAGCGCCCCAAGAGGGAGGGGGAGCACTTCTGGTAACGTCCCGCCTCCTGCTTGGGGCGCTACCACTCAATTTACGGCACGGGGTGCTAAAGGTAGCGCCCTGGCGAAGTTAGCGCCCCACAAAGAGGGGCGACACCGACTTTCCCCCCCCCCCCCCCCTACGATTCTATGAAACCTTCAGCTCCTGGCGTACCGTCGAGTCAAGGACAATTAACATAAGACAGGGACCGGAGAGAAATGCCGGCAGATTAAAGTGTAGCCAAAAGACACTGTACTAAATCTGTTCCATCCTCTCGGCACAGGATGCAGCCACTCACCATGGAGAGCAGCGCCTATCCCTTCACCGCCTTTGCCGGCGTGCCCGCCATGGAGCTCAGCTTTGGGGAGGTGAGTTACAGCTGCCGGAATCCCCCCTCCCCCCACATCCCCTCCCCCGCCCATCACAACAGCAACAACAACCTGATTTATATAGCACCTTTAGCGTAGTAAAAGGTCCCTAAGATGCTTCACAGGAGCAATTATCAAGCAAAATTTGACACCGAACCACATAAGGAGAAACTAGGGGCAGGGGATGTCATAAATCGCAACTTCTACAAGAAGTAACTCAGGAAGTACTACTGAACGGCCAGCTGAGGGCACCGCCCGAGGAGTATAAATACTCGGGTGTGGGCTCAGCTTGGCCAGAGACAGTCTGGAAACAGGAAGCTAGTGACTACTAACTAGACCTCCATGTTTTGTTACAAGTCGATTAAAGCCTTGCTTTATGTACAGCCAAGTGCGTAGTGAGTCTTTATTACGTCAGGGGAACAAAAGCTTGGTCAGAGAGGTCGGTTTTAAGGAGCGTCTTAAAGGAGGAGAGAGAAAGGCGGGGAGGTTTAGGGAGTGAATTCCAGAGTTTGGGGCCCAGGCAGCTGAAGGCACGGCCGCCAATGGTGGAGCGATTAAAATCGGGGATGCTCAAGAGGCCAGAATTATCTCGGGGAGGGTTGTGGGTGGGGCTGGAGGAGGTTACAGAGATAGGGAGGGGGCGAGGCCGTACTGGGAGCCAATGTAGGTCAGCGAGTTCAGCGGGTGATGGGTGAACGGGACTCAGTGCGAGTTAGGGCACGGGGCAGCCGAGTGTTGGATGAGCTTGAGTTTACGGCGGGTGGAAGGTGGTAGACCGGCCAGGAGAGTGTCACCGTCCAGCAGGCGTGGTATAGCCAGGCTGGAGGTAGCTGCAATAAGGAGAGACTGCTCCCTCATGGTGGCCACTAGCGGTAAAGGCCGCAGTACCAGGGGCGGTTCTGAGCCAAACAGAGCAGAAGGATGATGTCTGGTCCGAATCCCCCACCAACAACATCCTGGGGGTCACCATTGACCAGAAACTTAACTGGACCAGCCACATAAATACTGTGGCTACAAGAGCAGGCCAGAGGCTGGGAATTCTGCAGCGAGTGTCTCACCTCCTGACTCCCCAAAGCCTTTCCACCATCTACAAGGCACAAGTCAGGAGTGTGATGGAATACTCTCCACTTACCTGGATGAGAGCAGCTCCAACAACACTCAAGAAGCTCGACACCATCCAGGACAAAGCAGCCCGCTTGATTGGCACCCCATCCACCACCTTAAACATTCACTCCCTCCACCACCGGCGCACCGTGGCTGCAGTGTGCACCGTCTAC
Organism: Somniosus microcephalus; assembly: GCF_052327205.1. NCBI lineage: Eukaryota > Metazoa > Chordata > Chondrichthyes > Squaliformes > Somniosidae > Somniosus > Somniosus microcephalus. Next base: position 41,030,473 of record NW_028225182.1, on the reverse strand, counting down.
AAGATGCACTGCAGCAACTCGCCAAGGCTTCTTCGGCAGCACCTCCCAAACCCGCGACCTCTTCCACCTAGAAGGACAAGGGCAGCAGGCGCATGGGAACACCACCACCTCCAAGTTCCCCTCCAAGTCACACACCATCCTGACTTGGAAATATATCGGCCGATCCTTCACCGTCGCTGGGTCAAAATCCTGGAACTCCCTCCCTAACAGCACTGTGGGAGCACCTTCACCACACGGACTGCAGCGGTTCAAGAAGGTGGCTCACCACCACCTTCTCAAGGGCAATTAGGGATGGGTAATAAATGTCGGCCTTGCCAGCGACGCCCACATCCCGTGAACTAATTAAAAAGCCAGGGTGTTTTGGGTATAATTAGCCTCAGTGCCTCTGGGTTAGCGAAGGAGAGGGGGCAGGGAAATAGGATGTGAAAGAATAATCACCCAGGGGTCCGGCTCCTGATCGCTGTCCTGGCGATCCCAGCTGGAAAATGTACGGACAGCGGACCAGGCCAGAATCAGGCACGGCCATGCTGCCTGTTGCAGTCGAATAGCCGGCAAAAAGATATATGTAGGATGGCATAAAAACAGAAAATGCTGGAGAAACTCAGCAGGTCAGGCAGCATCTGTGAAGAGAGAAACAGAGTTAACGTTTCAGGTCGATGACCCTTCGTCAGTTCTGACGAAAGGTCATCGACCTGAAACGTTAACTCTGTTTCTCTCTCCGCAGATGCTGCCTGACCTGCTGAGTGTCTCCAGCATTTTCTGTATTTATTTCAGATCTCCAGCATCCGCAGGATTTTCTTTTTGTACAGGAAACTTTCTGGTATCCGGCACTGACGGGACCGAGCTGGTGCCGGTCGATCAACACTGCCGGAGAAACGAGCGCTAATGTTAAAACATACGGAGCTTCAGAGCTCCGTCTGAAGCAACAAACCCTGTTGCTTAGCAACAGCTTCAAAACAGTCGGCGCAGCTTGCAAGCGTCTCTGTAGCTAAGCAACAGCTTCAGCTAGACGCTCGCAGAGGCACAAATGGAGAAAAAAAGCAACGAAAAGTTAAAAAAAAGTTATCCGAACCAACTCCTGAATTTTGCCGGTGGATAGAGCATTTAACCTCCGTTTAAACGAAAGTTTCCTGTATGTAGGATGGCAGCTTGGGCGGGGTAAGTGAGGCGGGGGGAGGGGGGCAGCGAGGGGCTGCCGGCCACTGTGGAATGTATCACGGTGATATCGGGAGGTGGGGAGGAGAGGAACAGAAGGGGCACAAAACTTGGAGGGGACGAGGCCACACCAGGACGAGGAATATTGAGAGCAGTAACTGAGAGCAGCCAGCAGGAGGTGCTAGATGAGCAAAGGAGGCGAGCAAAATCAGGTGTAAATCACATTTAAACAATTCAGTTATGTGGAGAGACTGGAGATGCTGGGGTTGTTCTCCTTAGAGCGGAGAAGGTTAAGTGGAGATTTAATAGAGGTGTTCAAAATCATGAGGGGTTTCGATAGAGTAAATAAGGAGAAACTGTTTCCACTGGAAGGAGGGTCGGTAACCAATTTCAATTTCAATTTTTATTTGTCACGTAACCAAATACAACAAGTGAAATCCAGTCAGTGAAATGCTTTTTTCTTAACGAGCCGAGCGCACCAAGCAGCAAAGGACACTTAGCTGCCTGGTACGCACGGAGCCCGCAGGGACGGCAGCCATCTTCATCGGCGCCATCACAATAGGGTCCGCTCGCGCCTCGCTCCGCCTTTCCCGCACTCCTGCCCGACAATCTTCAGCCGCCGTGGTACCGACGCCATCTACTGGGCCGACAGCGACTCTTTAATGTCCTCTCCATGGCGCTGGTGACTCTAGTAGCCTGCGTGTCTCCTCCACACACCTGGCCTACACATTACCCCTGGCTGTCCCACTTGACGTCCTGGTAACCGGGTTCCCTCTCCGTCTCCCGCTCCTTTCAAACTGCTCTCCTCTCCGGCTCCTGCTCCCATCTGGGCGTCCGAAGGTCCCGGATCAGAGGACACAGATTTAAGGCGATTGGCAAAAGAACCAGAGGAAGAGGGGGAGAATTTTATTTACTCAGCGAGTTATTGTGATCTGGAACGCGCTGCCTGAAAGGGCGGTGGAAGCAGATTCGATAGTAACTTTCAAAAGAGAATTGGATAAATACTTAAAAAGGTGAAATTTGCAAGGCTACAGGGAAAGAGCAGGGGGGGAGTGGGACTTATTGGAGAGCTCTTTCAAAGAGCCGGCACAGGCACGATGGGCCGAATGGCCTCCTTCTGTGCTGTGTGATTCTATGAAATGATTTTGTTCATATTGAAATTGGCTCGTCTTTAATCAGCCACTGCGCTTGCTGAGCTTGGGGAGCGGCGATGGCGATGAATCCCTCTGCAGGAGGGGACTGTCCTGTCCGAGTCGAGCAGAGTGCCCTCTGTCTGGATTTCTTGGTGGTTTGTTTCAATCGAGTGTCATGCTAGTATCCAACCTCATTGTATTAGGTGTCAGCCGTGGTTCAGTGGGTAGCACCCTCGCCTCTGAGTCAGATCTAGGTCGTGGGTTCGAGCCCCACTCCAGAGACTTGAGCCCATCATCCAGGCTAATGTTCCCGGTGCCAGCGCTGAGGGAGCGCCGCACTGTCGGAGGTGCCGTCTTTCGGATGAGACGTCAAACCGAGGCCCCCGTCTACCCTCCCCAGGTGGACGTAAAAGATCCCACTGGCCGCTATTGTAAGAAGAGTGGAGGAGTTGTCCTGGGGCCAATATTTATCCCTCAACCAACATCACTAAAACAGATTATCCGGTCATTACCATATTGCTTGTTTGTTGGATCTTGCTGTGCGCAAATTGGCTGCTGTGTCTCCAACAGCAGAACAGTGACCACACCTCAAAAAAGTACTTTAGTTGCTGGGAAGCGCTTTGGGACGTCCTGAGGTCGTGAAAGGTGCTATAGAAATGCAGGAGAATCTGCGCCAAGTGCAATGGATAGTGGAACAGTGTCATAACGCCCCGCCCGGGATCACTGTGTGGCTCGTTTCTCTCCGCAGTTTGACCAGATGTACCCGGTTCTCAACACCAAACTGGACACCTACGACTGGCTGAATGGGAAACTGAACGGCAGGCTGTCGGACGTGAGCCGGTCAATCGCGGAGATGGTCGGACAGATGGTGCTTAAACTGACCCACAACGACTTGCTGCACCTCAACTACAACGTGTACAAAGAAGTGACTCTCAACTACATCACCCAGCTCCGCACCTTCTCAAAGGAACTACAGGTACAGGTTCTCTTACACTGCACTAACCACCTGTATCTAACCCGTGCCGTACCTGCCCCAGGACTGTTTGATGGGACAGTGTAGAGGGAGCTTTACTCTGTATCTAACCCGTGCTGTACCTGCCCCTGGAGTGTTTGATGCAACAATGTAGAGGGAGCTTTACTCTGTATCTAACCCGTGCTGTACCTGCCCTGGGAGTGTTTGATGGGGACAGTGTAGAGGGAGCTTTACTCTGTATCTAACCCATGCTGTACCTGCCCCTGGAGTGTTTGATGGGACAGTGTAGAGGGAGCTTTACTCTGTATCTAACCCGTGCCGTACCTGCCCTGGGAGTGTTTGATGGGACAGGGTAGAGGGAGATTTACTCTGTATCTAACCCGTGCTGTACCTGCCCCTGGAGTGTTTGATGGGACAGTGTAGAGGGAGCTTTACTCTGTATCTAACCCATGCTGTACCTGCCCCTGGAGTGTTTGATGGGACAGTGTAGAGGGAGCTTTACTCTGTATCTAACCCGTGCTATACCTGCCCTGGGAGTGTTTGATGGGACAGTGTAGAGGGAGCTTTACTCTGTATCTAACTCCGTGCTGTACCTGCCCTGGGAGTGTTTGATGGGACAGTGTAGAGGAAGATTTACTCTGTATCTAACCCGTGCTATACATGCCCTGGGAGTGTGCTGTACCTGCCCCGGGAGTGTTTGAAGGGACAGTGTAGAGAGAGCTTTACTCTGTATCTAACCCGTGCTGTGTAATGATATCAGCAAATAGTGATGGTATTTGCCTGTTTGATTATTTATGCCTTACCAGCATATTTGCCTGATTGATTATTTATGCCTGACCAGCAGAGGGCATGTGAGAGACAAGAAGGTTCGTTTTGGTTTCGTTTTAGATGGATCTCTAAGATGGTGTCTCCTGTAATGCTGTTAACATAGTTGAACAAGCTTTAGATTAAAAGACATTCTCTTTCATAAATGTCTCATCATTGAACCCACAAAGAAATCAATACATGGTGTCAGAAGTGATTGAAAGAGATGAAGAGGAAAAATCTGAAGTTAAATCAGCTCTCCACATATTAGCAAGCCAAAAGAGAACATCATTACTTACCTTTGAAGAATAGCTAACGAAGTGAAAAAATGGAGGGATTACACCCACCGGCGAAGCTTCAGTTGACAGGTAATGTGGCTGAAAATTGGAGGAGATTCAAACAACGTTTGGAGTTGTATGTAGCGGCAATCGGAGCTGACGAGAAAAGTGATAAAATGAAAGCGTCAGTGTTCTTACATGTCGTGGGTGATGAAGCGCTGGAGGTGTATAATAACTTCACATTCGCTGCTGATGGGGACAAAATGAAGCTGGATAAAATAATGGAACAGTTTGAGGCCTACTGCATACCTAAACGTAACGTGACGTTTGAGAGGCACAAATTTTTCACGTGTACAGAAAACGGGAGAGACTATTGATCAGTATGTGACTGAACTGAGAAACAGAAGCAAAACGTGTGAATTTGGGGGACTGACAGACTCGCTGATAAAAGACAGACTGGTGTGTAGTATTCCAGATAATGGTCTAAGGGAAAGACTGCTAAGAGAGCAAAATCTAGACCTGGGAAAAGCCATAGCACTGTGTAGGGCTACAGAGACTGTGAAGTCGCAGGCAAAGGAGCTGTTCAGTGACAGTAGCTGCAACGTGGATGCAGTGAGAATGAACGGACACAAACCGTTTAACAAAAAGAGCGCCAATGTGAAAAAAGAGGCGTGGCCAGCGAACAAAAATGAAAGGGGCAATCGAAAGTCATGTAGTCGATGCGGTACACAGCATCCACCAAAAAAGTGTCCAGCATATGGTAAAACATGCAATAGTTGCAACAAAAACAACCATTATGCCCGTTGCTATAAGAAACAAGCGCAACAAAGCAAGGTCCATACAGTAGATGAAAGCGAGATAGAGGAGTTCTATGTAGATGTCGTGTCTGAAAACAAAAAAGAAGAAAAAAGAGACTGGATGTTGACACTAAAAGTGAATGACATACACATTCCATTTAAATTGGATACTGGAGCACAAGTTAATGTGATATCAGAGACTGATTTTAAGAAAATTAGACCCAGACCAAAGATACATGGAATAAAAATGAAAGTGACAGGATACTCAGGTACTGATATACCAGTGAAAGGAAAATGTATTGTCAAAGTGACACACAAGGACAGAGAGCACACGCTAGCATTAATTGTGGTGCCAAAGGATGTGCAGGCCATACTAGGTTTAATAGCCTGTGAGAGACTGAACCTGGTAAAGAGAGTCCTCGTTGTGGAAAGCGAAGGAGAGACAGTCTATGATGAACTCATGAAAGAGTACAACGACCTATTTCAGGGTCTAGGCTGCCTTCCAGGAGAACACACGATCAGAGTAGATAAAAGTATGCCAACGGTCATACATCCATGCAGAAAAGTTCCGTTTGCTCTTCAAAAGCAACTGAAGGCAGAATTGGACAGGATGGAAAGCCTGAACGTGATTCAGAAGATAGATGAGCCAACTGAGTGGGTGAGTTCCCTCGTCGTTGTGGACAAAAAGAATGGAAAGCTCAGAATTTGCCTGGATCCAAGAGATCTAAACAGAGCAATAAAGAGAGAGCACTTCAAGCTTCCTACACGTGAGGAAATCATGTCACAGTTTGCAAATGCAAAGTATTTCAGCAAGTTAGATGCATCATCAGGATTTTGGCAGATGAAACTGGACGAAGCAAGTTCAAGACTGTGCACGTTCAACAGTCCATTTGGCAGATACTGATTCCTAAGGTTACCATTTGGCATTGCCTCAGCTCCTGAAGTGTATCACAAAACTATCCATATGATCTATGAGCACCTGAAGGGAGTTGATACCTCAATGGATGACATCATAGTATGGGGAACCACGAGAACTGAGCATGACGAGAGACTGAAAAAAGTGCTGGAAGCAACAAGGAAAACAAACCTGAAGCTGAATAGAGAGAAATGCCAGCTCGGGGTGACAGAACTGACATTCGTGGGAGATATCCTTAGCAGTGAGGGCATCAGACCAGATCCCAGAAACGTGTCCGCCATTGAGAATATGCCAAAGCCACAATGCAAAATGGACATGCAGAGGTTAAATGGAATGATCAACTACATGGGTAAATTCATATCCAACCTCTCAGAAAAGATGGCGCCACTGAGACGACTAACTGAAAAGAACATAGAATGGGAATGGAATCATGAGCATGAGAAGTCATGGAGCGATCTAAAGAAACTGCTCACAGAGGAATCAGTTCTGAGGTTTTATGACCCAGCGAGACCCATCAAGATATCATCAGATGCATCACAGAGTGGGCTCGGTGCCGTTCTTCTGCAAAAATATGACTACTGGCAACCTATTGCATATGCATCGCGCTCAATGACAGACGCGGAGATGCGATATGCTCAAATAGAAAAGGAGCTGCTCAGCATCACATACGCCTGTGAAAGATTTCACCAGTTTGTGTCAGGACAAGCAATCAGTGTAGAGACTGACCATAAGCCCTTGATTGCATTGTTCCAAAAGCCACTAAATAGCTGTCCGCTTAGAATACAAAGAATGATGATCAGGCTGCAACGCTATACACTGAATGTTGCGTACACACCGGGTAAGCTGATGTATACAGCAGACACGTTGTCCAGAGCTGTAGACCCAAGTGAGCCCGCAAACACCAAAATGGATGAAAAAGTGAACGCCTACGTGGACATGATCACAAGTGCACTGCCCATAGCAGATGCAAAAATGGAGCTCATAAAGACTGAGACAAACAAAGATGAAACAATGAGACGACTGAGGAAAAGCATCTTGGATGGATGGCCCAACATGAAGCAAGACTGCTCACCTGACATGGCAGAGTACTGGAACTGCAGGGCGGAACTATCGGTGGTCGAAGACATCATCTACAAAGGAAGTAAAATAGTTATCCCAAAGAGTCTGAGAAAAGAGATGCTAAAAAGGATCCATGGAGGACATCTGGGAATCGAAAAGTGTAAGAAAAGAGCACGAGAGGTGATGTACTGGCCACGAATCAACCAAGATGTGACAAATGAGGCGTCAAACTGCACAATATGCCTGAAATATCGAGCAAGCAATCCGGTAGAACCACTAAAGCCACACCCAGCGCCAGACAGACCTTACCAGAAGGTAGGCGCTGACCTATTCGTATGTCAAGGGAAGGACTATCTTGTAGTCACAGACTATTACTCCCTGTATCCAGAGGTTTGTAGACTGTACACCACCACTGCAGATGCTGTGATAAGATGTATGAAAACCATATTCTCCAGACATGGCGTGGCAAGCGAGGTCTTCACAGACAACGGACCCCAGTTTTACAATGCAAGTTTCCGACACTTTGCCAAAGAGTGGGACTTTGTCCACACAACGTCAAGTCCTCACTTTCCACAGTCCAATGGACTAGTGGAAAAATCGGTCCAGACAGTGAAAAGACTGATGTACAAGGCAAAAGACAGTGGAACTGACTTCTACCAGAGCATGCTTGTATACCGCACAACGCCACTCGAGTGTGGTATGTCACCAGCCCAACTCCTTATGGGACGTCTGCTAAGGTCAAACCTACCCATCCCGGAGAACCTCCTGAAAACAAAAGAGGGGGAGAAAGTGAGGAAGTTCAAAGAACAACAGAAAGAAAAGCAAAAGTACTACTATGACAGAGGAACACAAAACCTACCTGAACTCCACACTGGTGACCAAGTAAGGTTCAAAGACAAAACAAACATATGGACTCAGAAGGGAACTGTCCTGAGTGAAGTTCAACCAAGATCATACACCATTCAGACAGATGAGGGTGCTGTTCTGCGAAGAAATCGTCGGGATCTTCTCATGGGACCAGCCACAGCAGGTCAAAAGACTGATACTGTTGAACAACCTGATCACACAGCAGGTCAAAAGACTGATACTGTTGAACAACCTGATCACACAGCTGAGAAATCATCATCTGAGGCAACAACTCAGATTCAAGGACAATCAATCAGAAAATCCTCAAGACACGTGAAGCCTCCTGAGAGACTCATTGAGCAAATTTAAGGACTCTTGTTATAGAAGGAAGTAATGTTATCTTATTCTTTCTTCAAGTTCTAGGTATTTACATATTTCATGTGAACACACAAAACAAGGTTAAAAAACCTTGATCATTTTTGTGTACAAAATTATGAGGGGCATAGATAGGATGGATACTGAGGAGCTTTTTCCCTTAGTAGAAGGGTCAATAACTAGGGGGCATAGATTCAAGGTAAAGGGCGGGAGGTTTAGAGGGGATTTGAGAAAGAACTTTTTCACCCAGAGGGTGGTTGGAGTCTGGAACTCACTGCCTGAAAGGGTTGTGGAGGCAGGAACCCCCTCAACTTTGAAGAAGCATTTGGATGAGCACTTGAAATGCCATAACATACAAGGCTACGGACCAAATGCTGGAATATGGGATTAGATTAGACAGGGCTTGATGGCCGGCACGGACATGATGGGCCGAAGGGCCTCTATCCGTGCTGTATAACTCTATGATAATGATAATGTAAGTTCATTAAGTGTTACAGTTAAAATGCAGAGTAATACAAAGAAAACGTTGTTAGATAAAAGTAAAATACTTTTGTTTTAAGAAAGGGAGATGTAATGATATCAGCAAATGGTGATGGTATTTGCCTGTTTGATTATTTATGCCTTACCAGCATATTTGCCTGATTGATTATTTATGCCTGACCAGCAGAGGGCATGTGAGAGACAAGCAGGTTAGTTTTGGTTTCGTTTTAGATGGATCTCCAAGATGGTGTCTTCTGTAATGCTGTTAACATAGTTGAACAAGCTTTAGATTAAAAGACATTCTCTTTCATAAATGTCTCGTCATTGAACCCACAAAGAAATCAATACATGCTGTACCTGCCCTGGGAGTGTTTGATGGGTGTAGAGGGAGCTTTACTCTGTATCTAACCCGTGCTGTATCTGCCCTGGGTGTGTTTGATGGGACAGTGTAGAAGGAGCATTACTCTGTACCTAACCCGTGCTGTACCTGCCCTGGGAGTGTTTGATGGGACAGTGTAGAGGGAGCTTTACTCTGTATCTAATCCGTGCTGTACCTGCCCTGGGATTGTTTGATGGGGAATTGTAGAGGGAGCTTTACTCTGTATCTAACCCGTGCTGTACCTGCCCTGGGAGTGTTTGATGGGACAGTGTAGAGGGAGCTTTACTCTGTATCTAACCCGTGTTGTACCTGCCCTGGGAGTGTTTGATGGGACAGTTTAGAGGGAGCTTTACTCTGTATCTAACCCGTGCTGTACCTGCCCTGGGAGTGTTGGATGGGACAGTGTAGAGGGAGCTTTACTCTGTATCTAACCCCGTGCTGCACCTGCCCTGGGAGTGTTTGATGGGACAGTGTAGTGTGAGCTTTACTCTGTATCTAACCCGTGCTGTACCTGCCCTGGGAGTGTTTGAAGGGACAGTGTAGAGGGAGCTTTACTCTGTATCTAACCCGTGTTGTACCTGCCCTGGGAGTGTTTGATGGGACAGTGTAGAGGGAGCTTTACTCTGTATCTAACCCGTGTTGTACCTGCCCTGGGAGTGTTTGATGGGACAGTGCAGAGGGAGCTTTACTCTGTATCTAACCCGTGCTGTACCTGCCCTGGGAGTGTTTGATGGGACAGTGTAGAGGGAGTTGTACTGGGATATAATGAGAGAAAAAGATACATTAAGCATGGAAATAAATGTTTTGTTAAAAATCATGTTAAAAACAATGACTTCTCTCTCTCTCCCTCACTCTCTCTCTCCCCTCTCCCTCACCCTCTCTCTATTTCTATCTCTCCCTCCTCTCACCCCCGCTCACTCTCCCTCACTCTCACTCACTCCCTCCCTCTCACTCCCTCCCCCTCACAATCTCCCTCCATCAATCTCTCTCTCCCTCCCTCTCTCTCCCTCTCACACTCCCTCTCTCTCCCTCTCTCCCTCTCTCTCCCTCTCACACTCCCTCTCACTCTCTCTCCCTCACAATCTCCCTCCATCAATCTCTCTCTCTCTCTCCCTCCCTCTCTCTCTCCCTCTCACACTCCCTCTCTCTCCCTCACACTCCCTCTCTCGCCCTCACACTCCCTCTCTCGCCCTCTCTCTCTCCCTCTCACACTCCCTCACTCTCACACTCCCTCTCTCCCTCACACTCCCTCTCCCTCCCTCTCACACTCCCTCTCTCTCTCCCTCTCACATTCCCTCTCTCCCTCTCACACTCCCTCTCACTCTCTCCCCCTCACAATCTCCCTCCATCAATCTCTCTCTCTCTCCCTCCCTCTCTCTCCCTCCCTCTCTCTCTCTCTCTCTCACACTCCCTCTCTCTCCCTCACACTCCCTCTCTCGCCCTCTCTCTCTCCCTCTCACACTCCCTCACTCTCACACTCCCTCTCTCCCTCACACTCCCTCTCTCCCTCACACTCCCTCTCCCTCTCACTCTCTCGCTCACACTCACTCTCTCCATCAATCTCTCTCTCTCTCCCTCCCTCACTCTCTCTCTCTCACACTCTCCCTCTCTCTCACTACCTCAATCTCCCTCTTGTTTGGCCCTGTGTTCACAGAGTCGGGGCCTCACCCTCCAGTGGCTGTTTTCTGCCCGAGGTGACTTC
>NW_028225182.1:40896901-41019076 GCF_052327205.1 Somniosus microcephalus | reverse complement strand
GGAGGGATGGGGGAAGGATGGAGGGATGGGGAAGGATGGAGGGATGGGGAAGGATGGAGGGATGGAGGAAGGATGGAGGGATGGGGGAAGGAATGGAGGGATGGGGGAAGGATGAAGGATGGAGGGATGGGGGAAGGATGGAGGGATGGGGGAAGGATGGAGGGATGGGGGAAGGATGGAGGGATGGAGGAAGGATGGAGGGATGGGGGAAGGATGGAGGAAGGATGGGGGAGGATGGAGGATGGAGGAAGGATGGAGGAAGGAGGGATGGGGAAGGATGGGAGGATGGAGGGATGGGGGAAGGAGGCAGGGATGGGGGAAGGATGGAGGGATGGGGGAAGGATGGAGGGATGGTGGGAAGGATGGAGGATGGGGAAGGATGGAGGGATGGAGGGGAAGGATGGAGGGATGGGGAAGGATGGAGGATGGGGAAGGATGGAGGGATGGGGAGGGATGGGAAGGGATGGAGGATGGGGATGGGGGAAGGATGGAGGGATGGGGGAAGGATGGAGGGATGGGGGAAGGATGGAGGGATGGGGAAGGATGGAGGGATGGGGGAAGGATGGGAGGGATGGGGGAAGGATGGAGGGATGGGGGAAGGATGGAGGGATGGGGGAAGGATGGAGGGATGGGGGAAGGATGAGGGATGGGGGAAGGATGGAGGGATGGATGGATGGGGAAGGGATGGAGGGATGGGGGAAGGATGGAGGGATGGGGGAAGGTGAGGATGGGAAGATGGGGAAGGATGGAGGGATGGGGGAAGGATGGAGGGATGGGGGAAGGGATGGAGGGATGGGGGAAGGATGGAGGGATGGGGGATGGATGGAGGATGGGGGATGGATGGGAAAGGGGAAGGATGGAGGGATGGGGAGGATGGAGGTGGGGGATGGAGGGGATGGGGGAAGGATGGAGGGATGGGGAAGGATGGAGGGATGGGGGATGGATGGAGGGATGGGGAAGGATGGAGGGATGGGATGAGGGATGGGGAAGGATGGGGGATGGGGAAGGATGGAGGGATGGGGGATGAGGATGGAGGGATGGGGGAAGGATGGAGGGATGGGGGATGGGAGGATGGAGGGATGGGGTAGGATGGAGGTGGGGGATGGTGGGGGATGGGGGATGGATGGAGGGATGGGGGAAGGATGGGGGATGGGGGAGGATGGAGGATGGGGATGGATGGTGGGATGGGGTGAGGAGGATGGGGATGGATGGGGGATGGGGAGGATGGAGGGATGGGGGAGGGATGGAGGGATGGGGGAAGGATGAGGGATGGGGGATGGATGGAGGGATGGGGAAGGTTGGGGGAGGATGGAGGGATGGGGAGGATGGGGATGGGGGTGGGGGAAGGATGGAGGGATGGGATGGGAGGGATGGGGGATGGTGGGGATGGGGTGTGTGGGATGGGGGAAGGATGGAGGGATGGGGGAAGGATGGAGGGATGGGGGAAGGATGGAGGGATGGGGGAAGGATGGGGGGGAAGGATGGAGGGATGGGGGAAGGATGGGAAAGGGGGAGGTGGTAAATTGGGGAACAGATGTCATTTTTGCTCCTGCCTGTTCCCAACAGGTGGAGTTCTACTTCCTGTCTCAGTACGTCTCGGCGACGGACTCGCCTTTCCGGCACATCCTGCACGGCCAGGGCGACCACACGCTGGATGCTCTCTACCAACACCTCCAGCTGCTGCGGGTCGACCCCTGCTGCTTCGACGAGCAGAGGTTCCGCAAGCAGCTGGCTCTGGTGACGTGGACCCTGCAGGGAGCGGCCAACGCGCTGAGCGGAGACGTGTGGGAGCATCGAGAACAACAGCTTCTAACGGCCCGGCACCGAGCGGGGTCCTTGTCACCGCGCCCTGAGCGGGAATTCCTTATTCCCCACCCAGCCTTCACACCGGGGGGGGGGGGTGTGGTCAGGGGGCAGGGGTCTCTCACTAAACCCGAGGGGGTCAGGGGTCGGGGTCAGGGGCAGACGGGTCAAATGGGCGCCTGCCGTCCTATCGCCTCAGCGCCACCGAGAGGTTGGCGCGATTTAACCAACTCCACCAGGGATTGCATCCCACCCAGGCCCCACCCGCCTCCTCCCTCCGTCCCCCCCCATCCATCCCGCCATATCTCCCCTCCATCCCGGCCCCTCTTCCTCCATTTCTCCCCTCCATCCCACCCCCTCTCCCTCCATCTTTCCCCCTCCATCCCACCCTCTCTCCCCTCCATCTCTCCCCTCCATCCCGCCCCGTCCCCTCCGTCCCGTCCCCTCCATCCCGCCCCCTCTCCCCTCCCTCCGTCCCTCCCATCCATCCCGCTCCTCCCTCCGTCCATCCCGCCCCTCCCTCCTTCTCTCCCCTCCGACCCCCCATTGCTCCCCTCTTCCCTCCCGCCCCTCTTCCCTCCCGCCCCCCCCCCCCCCTCCCCTCCCCTCCATCCCCCCTCCCTCCCCTAGCTCCTTCTCTCCCCTCCCTCCACCCCTCCTCTCCACCCCTCCCTCCGTCTCCCGCCAATCCCCTCCCTCTCCCACCCTCCCACCAATCCCCCTTCCCCTCCCTGCCCGTCCCCCCTCCCCGCCCCTCGCCCCGGTTAACCCTGGTCAGTGAGGGCAGTGACAAGGACTCGTCGTTGGAATTCAATCAGGGCCATTTCTTTCTCACCAGAACCGGCCGCTCAGCCACCTCGCGCAGGAAGTACGTCTGCCGAAAACCCCCCCTCGTTACCTTGGGGGAGGTTTCCCAGCCTCCCCTTCCTATCTCCCCCTCTTTCTCTGTAACCTTCTCTGTTATAAAGCGTGCAAATGGTTGTTGCTGAGGGAAATTTTAAAAAGACGCACGTGTCTAAGTCAAATGTCTATGACAGCTTAAAAATGTAATTGTGTGGACAATGTGTGACAGACTTTCTCCTGCACAGGAAAAAATCTCCAATTCAGCTCTGGCTGTCCTTTCCTGGCCTCAGGCTGTCCTTTCCTGGCTCGTTCATGCACACAAGTTCCCTTTCGCTCTTTCCCCTCTCTCCCTCTTTCTCTCCCTATTTCTTTCTCCCTCTCTCTCTTCCTTTCCCTCTCCCCCCCCCCCCCTCTCTTCCTTTCCCTCTCTCTCTCTCTCTCTCTCTCTCGCCAGGGTTTAATTACCTCTGCGTTAATGTGTTTACTTTGAATTCCTGGTCCGTGCCGGTGTTTATGCTCCACACGAGCCTCCTCCCACCTCTCTTCATCTCACCCTATCACCATATCCTTCTATTCCTTTCTCCCTCCTGTGTTTATCCAGCTTCCCCTTAAATGAATCTCTGCGATTCGCCTCAGCCACTCCCTGTGGCAGCGAGCTCCACATTCTCGCCACTCTCTGGGTAAAGAAGTTTCTCATGAATTCCCTATTGGATTTATTAGTGACTATCTTATATTGATGGCCCCTAGTTCTGGTCTCCCCCACAAGTGGAAACATCTTCTCTACGTCGACCCTATCGAACCCCCTTCATAATTTTAAAGACCTCGAACAGGTCGCCCCCTCAGCCTGCTCTCTTCTAGAGAAAAGAGCCCCAACCTGTGCAGTCAATAAATGTGACTTTGTCTGCATCACCCACATCTTGTGTGGGAAATAAAATTAAAAGCAGGGATTTAAGTGAATACATTAGTGAGTTAAAAATATCATAGACAGCTAACGAACAACATTGCGTGTTTGTATATCTATGCTTAGTGCTTGTGTCGATACTCTGGTTGTCAGCAATAATTATTTAATTTATCAGGGACAGTGATCACTATAAATTATTTCATAAGTTAACGACTTTTTTAATATATTGATAATTATCGGAAGCAGTGCCTTCCATAATTACGACAGTTATACTGTCTTCGAATGAAAAAGCAGTATCTGCTTATAATGAGCCAGGGTGTCATGAGGTGGGAGAGGTGAGGTGCTGGAAATGCTCGGGATAGTCAGGCAGCCATTTGCAGTGTCCACCAACTCCTTGGGCAGCCATTTGCAGTGTCCACCAGCTCCTTGGGCAGCCATTTGCAGTGTCCACCAACTCCTTGGGCAGCCATTTGCAGTGTCCACCAACTCCTTGGGCAGCCATTTGCAGTGTCCACCAGCTCCTAGGGCAGCCATTTGCAGTGTCCACCAGCTCCTAGGGCAGCCATTTGCAGTGTCCACCAGCTCCTAGGGCAGCCATTTGCAGTGTCCACCAGCTCCTAGGGCAGCCATTTGCAGTGCCCACCAGCTCCTAGCACAGCCATTTGCAGTGTCCACCAACTCCTAGGGCAGCCATTTGCAGTGTCCGTCCACCAGCTCCTAGGGCAGCCATTTGCAGTGCCCACCAGCTCCTAGCACAGCCATTTGCAGTGTCCACCAACTCCTAGGGCAGCCATTTGCAGTGTCCACCAACTCCTAGGGCAGCCATTTGCAGTGTCCGTCCACCAGCTCCTAGCGCAGCCATGTCCAGTGCCCACCATCTCCTTGGGCAGCTATTTGCAGTGTCTCATCAGCATCTGAAGCTTTACTCTGCAGCTAACCCGTCTAGTACCATTTTTTTTTTAAACTTTCCCGAAATGTAACCCAGACATCAAAACCTTGTTTGTTTTGAAAGAGAAGTCCAATTTTTTTTCCTTTAAGTTTCTGATGAATTCTCATCAGCAGTGAATCAAATTTCAGAACTCTAATATGGGAACGCCACTTACTCCAATTTCCCCCCCAAGTCACACACCATCCTGACTTGGAAATATATCGGCCATCCCTTCATCGTCGCTGGGTCAAAATCCTGGAACTCCCTCCCTAACAGCACTGTGGGAGCACCTTCACCACACGGACTGCAGCGGTTCAAGGCGGCGGCTCACCACCATCTTCTTGAGGGCAACTAGGGATGGGCAATAAATGCTGGCCTTGCCAGCAACGCCATCTCCCAAGAACAAATTCAAAAACTTGCCCCCCCCCTCCCCAAACCCTCACCCCAACACATGCCCTATTCTGGCTGGTTTTGGACTTGGTGACAAGAGATTAGTCAGGAGCGTGTTTACTGAGCTTCTCCAACTCTTGGTAGCACCCACCTCATGACATCATTGCAGCGGTCATGCCAGTGTCGAGAGCCTCGGTTTCCGCGATATGAGGACTGCTGTTAACACGTTTGCCAGCCGGAAGTTTCATTATCGGGAACAGTGTTTTCTCATAGTTCAGTATCTTTGTTGGTTTGTTACATTAATATTGATTTGCCGAGTTTGTTTCGAGGCCTGTCTGCTTGCGCTGTGTTACGGTTTGGCTTGATTGCGTGGCTCTGTGCTGGAAGAGGGGAGGGCTCCTCAACCTGCAGCCATGATGGCCATACCCACCGCCCTGTCCCCGGGTCCCCAGCCTTCCTTCCCGAAAAGACACTGGACCAAGAACTGAAAAGAGTTTGGCTCTCCTGGCCGCCCTCCCACCCTCCCTCCATAAACCAGAGCTCATCCAAAGCCCGTATCCCAAGTCCCGGTCACCCATCACCTCCTGTGCTCGCTGGCCGACATTGACTCCAGATCCCCGACAATTTTAAAATTGTCATCCTTGTTTTCAAATCCCTCAAAGGCCTCGCCCCTTCCCTAGCTCTGTAACCTCCTCCAGCCCTAAAACCCTCCGAGATCTCGGCGCTCCTCCAATTCTGGCCTCTCGCGCATCCCCGATTTTAATCGCTCCACGATTGGTGGCCGTGCCTTCAGCTGCCCCCAAGCTCTGGATTCACTCCCTAAACCTCTCCTTTTAAAAGGGAACATTGCCTGTCAGCCCTCTCAGGTGGACGTAAAAGATCCCGTGGCACAATTTTGAAGAAGAGCAGGGGAGTTCTCCTGACCCAATATTTATCCCTCAACCAATATCACTAAAAACAGACGATCTGATCATTATCACATTGCGGTTTGTGGGAGGTTGCTGTGCGCAAATTGGCTGCCGCGTTTCCTTCATTACAACCGTGACTGCATTTCAAAAAGTACTTCATTGGCGGTAAAGCGCTTTGGGACAACCTCAGGTGCTGTATAAATCCAACTCCTGTCCTTGTTCCTTAATAAGCATGTTTGATTGACAAAGGGCTGACAGGGTAGTAACCAGGGGACCTCACTGCACTGATGGTTGATCGGGTTTGTCTGCGTGCTCCTTTAAGCATCTCGAGGGACTGGGAGTGCGGTACCAGACCGACACCAGTCAGAGCCACGTTAAACGCTTCAGCTTATTGTAACTCAATAATAAATCTAGTCGGAAACGCCAGGATTGTCTCGACCTCTTTTCTTTCCCGGTGATGTCCGACCAGCGACCAAAACACCAGCAAGGCCGAGGAGGAGCCCTGAAGGGAGACCAGAAAATGTCTCGCCTACGCGGGCTGTAGGATGAAAGGAGGACCCGTCTCATCAAGCTCGTGTTCAAATCCTTCCATGGCCTCACCCCTCCCCATCTCCCTAACCTCCTCACGCCCTACAACCCCTCGAAGATCTCTCCGCTCCTCCAATTCTGGCCTCTTGAGCATCCCCGATTTTAATTGCTCCACCATTGGCGGCCGTGGCTTCAGCCATCGAGGCCCCCAGCTCTGGAATTCCCTCCCTAAACATCTTCTCCTTTTAAGAATCTCCTTAAAACCCACCACTATGGCCACGCGCCTGTCCCGACATCTCTTTTTGGGGCTCGGTGTCAAATTTTGTCTGACAAGGCTCCCGGGGTAGATTTATGGATTAGAAAGTGGACTGAAATAACAACATTTGAGCTGCTGTACATTGTTTTACGATGTTCTTTGCACTTTGGGCAGGCAGAGGTTTGTAAATCACCAATATAATTCATGATTTTGTCGTAGCTCTGTGTGTTATCGTTGACCACCATTTTCTATGCCTCCCATCATCACGTCCACCAGCAAAGGAAACCCCGACACCAGCCCAGGTGCTAGTGAAGGCAGTGAACCCTCTTTGGGAGATGGTTTGGCCCCCCCCGCCGAGTGATCTGTCCCTCACCTCTGCCTTTGGACCTCTCTCCCCATTGAACCCCCCCACCACCGCCCCCCCGACTCTTTCCATTTTACTTGGTTAGTCCTTCTGGTCTCTCTCCCTTCCCCTCTGCATCCTCGCTGTGTTGGGAGACCAAGAAGCCTCTCCCGCGGTTCGCCCAGTGGGGGGACGGGTGAGGTGGTCCAGGGCCTAGCCGGGCAGGCTTTGATCCTTTGGACTGTGCGGAGTTGGCTGGTTTCACGCTGCAACGTGACTTGCCGTTTGGAGAGAGGGATGAAATGAATGAGGGTAGAAAAGGAATGAGGGATGGAAAGGAGGAAAGAAAAAAAGGCAAGAAGGAAAAGGAAGGCAAGATAGGTGGGTTAGCAAGTTGTGAGGAGGACACAGAGTGCAAAGGAATATACAGGAAACTTTATTATACGGGACCGGCGTGGTGCCGGTTTATCAAAAAGTCTGGATTAGAGGTATAGTTAAAAGGTACGAGAGCTCCGTACACAGCAACAAATCCAGGCTTCCCTGTTGCTTAGCAACATGTGCAGGGACTCCAGCCACAGACCAAGCGTCCCTGTTGCTTAGCAACAAGTGCACGAACCCCAGTTACACAGCCACCGATCCAGGAACTGCCACTAATATGAAGTAAAACTTACCTGAACCTACTCCTGAATTTTGCCGGTTAACAGAGAGTTTCCTGTCGATCGGTTAAGTGAGTGGGCAAAAATTTGGCAGATGGAGTATAATGTGGGAAAATGTGAGGTTATTCACTTTGGAAGGAAGAATGAAAAAGTAAATTATTATTTAAATGGAGTGAGACTGTAAAATACAGCGGTACAAAGGGATCTGCGGGTCAAAGTACATGAAACACAAAGTTAGCGTGCAGGTACAGCAAGTAATTAGGAAGGCTAATGGAATGTTGGCCTTTATTGTAAGGGGTATGGAGTATAAAAGTAGGGAAGTTTTGATGCAACTTTACAGGGTGCTGGCGAGACCACACCTGGGGTACTGCGTACAGTTTTGGTCTCCATATTTAAGGAAGGATAAACTTGCACTGGAGGCAGTTCAGAGACGATTCACTCGGTTGATTCCTCAGATGAAGGGGTTGACGTATGACAAAAGGTTGGGCCTATACTCCTTGGAGTTTAGAAGAATGAGAGGTGATCTTATTGAAACATAAGATTCTGAGGGGGCTCGACAGGGTAGATGCAGGGAGGACGTTTCCCCTCGTGGGGGAATCTAGAACGAGAAGGCATAGTTTCAGGATTAGGGGTCTCCCATTTAAGACGGAGATGAGGAGGAATTTCTTCTCTGAGGGTCGGGAATCTGTGGAATTCTCTACCCCAGAGAGCGGTGGAGGCTGGGTCATTGAATATATTCAAGGCGGAGATTGACAGACATTTGAACTACAGGGGAGTCGAGGGGTATGGGGAGCGGGCGGGAAAGTGGTGTTACAGCCAAGATTGGATCAGCCATGATCTTATTGAATGGAGGAGCAGGCTCGAGGGGCCGAATGGCCGACGCCTGCTCCTGTTTCTTATGTTCTTATGAAGGAAGGCAAGAAGGAAAGACTTGTGTTTATATAGGACCCTTGGCCAAGGTGAGAAAAGGACAAATTGAACACAAGGCGAGAGGACGCACTGGACTTAAAACAATAGCTGACATCTTTATTAAAACGCCACACGGGGCCCAAAGGCGTGTAGTGCTTTTGGTCTGACTTTACATTTGTACAAGGTTTTTTTTTTGCAAAGTGCAAATACAATTTTATTCATTTATTTTTTTTAAAAACACACAGAATCTGTGGTGAGTTTACACAGCAGCCTCATTCACACCGCCATCCGAATCAAGATTAATTTGCACGGATCCTCAAAAAACACACGCACCCACACAAAAAAAAAGAATCTGGGAATTAAGAAAAGGTACAGCTCCCAGTGAAGCTGCTGGTGCCAGTCACTACGCTGCTGCTCCTATCGCATGCACGTGCAGTAGCAATGTGGCAATTCCGCGCAGGAACGAGGACCAGTGCGCAGGTCCGCAAACCCCTGCTGCCATGGGGAAGCCTCCATCTACTTCCCGACGCCAGAGCGGAGCTTCAACAGGAGTGTGAGGAAGGGCTGGCCCTGCATCGCCTTACCCCGCAACCTCCATAATAACCACACGCAGCATTGTAAGTGTTTGAAGAAGTCCCCTCTGCACTCATTGGTGACAGAGTCTGGACATCCAGGAAAACTGGTTCCTCCGACACACCGCCCCTCCGTGATCCCCCGCAAACACTATCTCCTGATCTTTCTCCCCTCCCTCCCCCACCCGGGGATGGACGTGGTCATTATTGGTGGTCGGATGTGGCCATTCTTGGGCGATGGATGTGGCCATTCTTGGAGGCCGGACTGGGGCCATTCTTGGAGGCCGGACTGGGGCCATAATAACACCACACACAGCATTGCAAGTGTTTGAAGAGCTCCCCATGGTGATGAGTCCCACAAGACCGGTTCCTCCAACCCAGCCCTGCTACCTCCTGCTGGGTCGGGTTTGCAGTTCTGTGGGCGCCAAAGCCCCCAAAAGATCATCCAAGCAGTCATTCGTGGGTCTGGATTTACTGCCCATAGATTTTGAACGAGCGGAACTTTTAATTTTTTTGTGTTCATCAAGGTGAGGGAGGAATGCCAAACGTTGGGCAAACATAACTTTCCCATTTCAGGTACCCAGTGTCCACTTCACACACCCCCAGGGCAGGTACAGCACGGGCTACATACAGAGTAAAGCCCCCTCTACACTGTCCCATTAAACACTCCCAGGGCAGGTACAGCATGGGTTAGATGCAGAGTAAAGCCCCCTCTACACTGTCCCATTAAACACTCCCAGGGCAGGTACAGCATGGGTTAGATACAGAGTAAAGCTCCCTCTACACTGTCCCATTAAACACTCCCAGGGCAGGTACAGCATGGGTTAGATGCAGAGTAAAGCTCCCTCTACACTGTCCCATCAAACACTCCCAGGGCAGGTACAGCACGGGTTAGATACAGAGTAAAGCTCCCTCTACACTGTCCCATCAAACACTCCCAGGGCAGGTACAGCACGGGCTACATACAGAGTAAAGCTCCCTCTACACTGTCCGATCAAACACTCCAGGGCAGGTACAGCACAGGCTACATACAGAGTAAAGCCCCCTCTACACTGTCCCATTAAACACTCCCAGGGCAGGTACAGCACGGGCTACATACAGAGTAAAGCCCCCTCTACACTGTCCCATCAAACACTCCCAGGGCAGGTACAGCATGGGTTAGATACAGAGTAAAGCTCCCTCTACACTGTCCCATCAAACACTCCCAGGGCAGGTACAGCACGGGTTAGATACAGAGTAAAGCTCCCTCTACACAGTCCCATCAAACACTCCCAGGGCAGGTACAGCATGGGTTAGATACAGAGTAAAGCTCCCTCTACACTGTCCCATCAAACACTCCCAGGGCAGGTACAGCATGGGTTAGATACAGAGTAACGGTCCCTCTACACTGTCCCATCAAACACTCCCAGGGCAGGTACAGCACAGGTTAGATACAGAGTAAAGCTCCCTCTACACTGTCCCATCAAACACTCCCAGGGCAGGTACAGCAGGGGTTAGATACAGAGTAACGGTCCCTCTACACTGTCCCATCAAACACTCCCAGGGCAGGTACAGCACGGGTTAGATACAGAGTAAAGCTCCCTCTACACTGTCCCATCAAACACTCCCAGGGCAGGTACAGCACGGGTTAGAGGCAGAGTAAAGCTCCCTCTACACTGTCCCATCAAACACTCCCAGGGCAGGTACAGCATGGGTTAGAGGCAGAGTAAAGCTCCCTCTACACTGTCCCATCAAACACTCCCAGGGCAGGTACAGCACGGGTTAGATACAGAGTAAAGCTCCCTCTACACACCCTCCCATCACCTCACGCAGGAAAGTGTTGGATAGGAACAGGATCGGTTTCAGCTGTGACGATGAAGGGAGGGATGAGATGCTGTTGGTGGAGTGGGACAGAACCAAGGCTATCAGCATTCTACAGCAATAGTAAACCGTACTATTGCTGTAGACTACTATTTACAGCAATTGTAAAGTTGCACTCTCATTCAATCACCACTCCCAACACTCCTAACTACCCACGGAAAACAAGCAACTCGTTTTACTGGCGATAAACATTCCTCCCGCCCCTGATCAAAGACGGCTCCTGCCCAAGGTTATTATTTTAAACTCACATCTCCCCTCTCATTAAGAAGGGGCCCCGCTTTCGCGAGGAGGGTTCCCATTCCCATCTCCGCGCTCCCAAAAGCGCGATTTCCGGACATTAGTCGGAAAACCCTTGCGCGCCAGTATCTTCGCTGCCAGCTCTCGGGAGGCGGGTCTTCCTAGACTGTTGGATTATTAGCTCCTGAAGTGTGAACAGAGACACAGAATAACTGGGACCCGCTGCTGATGTCTTGCGAAGCGCATTTCAACCCAGACTCCACGCCCGTTAAATATATATATATTTTTTTTATAAAAGAACTTGCATTTCTATAGCGCCTTTCACAACCTCCGGACGTCCCGAAGCCAACTAAGTACTTTTTGAAGTTTAGCCACTGTTGTAATGTAGGAAACGCGGCAGCCAATTTGCGCACAGCAAGCTCCCACAAACAGCAATGAGATAATTGGCCAGGTCATGTTTTTTTTTTTTTTTAAAGTCATATTGATCGAGGGATAAATATCAGCCCAGGACACCGGGGAGAACTCCCCCCACCTCTTCTTCCATGTAGTGGGCGTGGGATCTTTTACATCCACCCGAGAGAGCAGACGGGGTCTCGGTTTAACGTCTCATCTGAAAGCCCGGCCCCTCAGCACTGCACTGGGAGTGTCGGCCTAGATTTACTGCTCGAGTCTCTGGAGTGGGACTTGAACCCACGACCTTCTGACTCGGGCGGGGGGGGGGGGGGGGGGGTGTGTGCAGCGTGCTACCCGCTGAGCCACGGCCGACACCTTTAAGCACTTCATGTGGTTAAAGATGAAGTATCAGAATTTTGTGGGGTTGCTCAGGAAGGTCCCAGGTTTGATTCCCCACCCTCTCCCGCCCCCGTCGAGCAGCCTGCCGACATAACCTCAAGCTCTTCAAAGCCAAAGTATCTCATTGGCTGTGATGGGCTTTGGGAAGGAACTAAAGATTAATCTCCTGGACAACAAACAGCTGGGGGGCTGCAACAAGCCCAGGAGGCACTGCGGCCCTGACAATGTATAGAGGGCTTTCTGGGACTAGAGGATGGTGGGTCTTGTAGCCGCCATTGTTGATTGATTGACGTATCGGTCGGCCAATGGAGAGAGCGTATGTGTGGGCCAGTTGGAGATCATGTGATCAAGCCTCCCAGAATACTGGCCAACCAAAGTTGCCAACCCAACGGCCCGAGGCCGTGAAAGGCACTACATAAACGCAAGTTCTTTCTTCCTCCCCCTCCCCCCAAACTGGTAATGCTCGGGAAGCCGGAGCAATCGAGCGCAGATTCCCCCCAAATGCACTACCCAGACTCGAGCAGTCTATTCGCACGGAGGAGCGAAATGGCCAGCGATACCCAGCGGGCAGTCAACAGGTTCACATTATGGCAGAGCGAGGGGCGGAAGCGACTGATCGACGCTTCTCCCCATGCGCGCTCGCTAGACTTCTTCGGGAAGATATTTAAAATAAACCTAGCGTACAAAAGCAATCAAGTTAGGCTAAACCTTTATAAAACACTGGTTAGGCCTCAGCTGGATTATGGTGTCCAATTCTGGGCACCGCACTTTAGGAAGGATGTCAAGGCCTTGGAGAGGGTGCGGAGGAGACTTATTAGAACGGTACCAGGGATGAGGGACTTCAGTTATGTGGAGAGACTGGAGAAGCCTGGGGTTGTTCTCCTCAGAGCAGAGAAGGTTAAGGGGAGATTTAATAGAGGCGTTCAAAATCATGAATGGTTTTTGATGGTGTAAATAAGGAGAAACTGTTTCCACTGAGCAGGAGGGTCGGTAACGAGAGGACACTAGTAAAAGGACCAGAGGGGAGATGAGGAGAATCATTTTTACACAGCGAGTTACGATGGCCTGCAGGGCTATGGGTTAGCGGCAGGGGTGGGGGGGCAGTAGGGGGAGTGGGACTACTTTCATAGCTTTTACAAAGAGCACGGCACAGGCACAATGGGCCGAATGACCTCCTTCCGCACTGTATGATTGTATGAACAAATCCGCAGGCCTGTAGGCTTTACGTCAGCTGTACGGCCAAGAGGTGCTACAATGAGGATTGCAGCCCATGCGACTGAGGCAGGCTGGAACAGGCGCACTGGCTGTTTACGCTCACCCGACCACGGAGAGAGCCACCCCCATCCCCGTCAATCGCAGAGGGTTCCGCACAAAATCCAAGAACAGGAGCAGGCCATTCAGCCCCTCGGGCCTGTTACAGAGGAACAGGAGCAGGCCATTCAGCCCCTCGAGCCTGTTACATAGGAACAGGAGGAGGCCATTCAGCCCCTCGAGCTCGTTACATAGGAACAGGAGCAGGCCATTCAGCCCCTCGAGCCTGTTACATAGGAACAGGAGGAGGCCATTCAGCCCTTCGAGCTTGTTACATAGGAACAGGAGGAGGCCATTCAGCCCCTCGGGCCTGTTACATAGGAACAGGAGCAGGCCATTCAGCTCCTCGAGACTGTTACATTAGTGACAGGAGGAGGCCATTCAGCCCCTCGAGCCTGTTACATAGGAACAGGAGCAGGCCATTCAGCCCCTCGGGCCTGTTACATAGGAACAGGAGGAGGCCATTCAGCCCCTCGAGCCTGTTACATAGGAACAGGAGGAGGCCATTCAGCCCCTCGAGCCTGTTACATAGGAATAGCAGGATGCCATTCAGCCCCTCGAGCCTGTTACATAGGAACAGGAGCAGGCCATTCAGCCCCTCGAGCCTGTTACACAGGAACAGGGGGCCATTCAGCCCCCTCGAGCCCGTTACAGAGGAACAGGAGCAGGCCATTCAGCCCCTCGAGCCTGTTACATAGGAACAGGAGGCCATTCAGCCCCCTCGAGCCTGTTAGATAGGGACAGGAACAGGCTGTCCAGCCCCTCGAGCCTGTTCCGCCATTCAATAAGATCATGGCCTCAACTCCATTTCCCCGCCATTGCTCCATATCCTTTGATACCCTTACCCAACAAAAATCTAGCGATCTCAGTTTTGAAATTTTCAATTGACCCCCTGCACACACAGCCTTTTGGGGGAAGAGAGTTCCAGGTTTCCGCTACCCTTTGTGTAGAAAAAGTGCTTCCTGACGTCATCCCCTGAACGGCCTGGCTTTAATTTTATGGATTGGAAAGGGGAAGGACCTGCTAATTATTCAACTGGCCCCTAGCACGCTTATTCATCATTAAAGCTTGCACTGAAAAGGTTTAATTTGAGAGAGAGGAGAGAGAGAGAGAGAGCGAGCGAGAGGGGCAGATTCTTCATTTTATCCTCTAATACTGTCTCCACCCACCAAAACACTGGTCTCCCCTCACCCGCCCCAGTCACCCCTCCTCCGTTCTGCGAGTCTCGGCGATCGAGGGCGACACCGAGTGGCTCCTGAGGAAATGCAACTCCCGAGAGTCGGTGCGCCAAATCTGACAACTCACGCACACACCGCTGTACCAGTGGACTGATTCACAGCTGGATCGAGATAATAAACATCAGCGGGCATCTGTTAACACTACAGAGAGCCGGCACGGACTCGATGGGCCGAATGGCCTCCTTCTGTGCCGTTATGACTGCGCGTCCCAACCCGGAGAATATATTCCCAGAAATGCTATTGTATAATATTCCCACAAGATCCACCCACACCCCCCCGCCCCCTGCAAAAATTAAAATCCGCAGTTACTTATAATACTTGTAGGTATTTGCTTTACATCCTACGGGAATCATTGCAGCCAGACAGCGAATCGATGGCAGCTCCTTCCTGCCGACTGGGTCACGTTCAGGCCCGACCTGCACCACGCAAAAGAACTCAACGTCTGGTATCTGTGAGGAGAGAGGAGTACGGGCACCAGAGAGGCGGTGAGATTTCTTCATTAAACACTTGCAGCCAAGGAGGTCGCCCTGGAGCACGGGGAGTTTTTGTTTTTCCTTCATGGACGATACCAAAAGGGAACAGTGCAAAAAAAAAAAAAATAAAGGTTGCGGGGAAGGAGATGCCAGCAACCACTCGATCCTCCCTTTATCGCCCTCTCCTCCGAAGGTGCCAAGGAAAGGCTGCAGCGGTAACTCAGAGCTGTACAGCGAACGGTGAGAGAGGGAGATTGACACCATTGCCGAGGGGGTCCCAGCCGTCAGCAACAATCAATTGGCCACCCAACCCAATGCCTCCATCCCATTGGAGGCCACCCAACCCAATGCCTCCATCCCACTGGAGGCCACCCAACCCAATGCCTCCGTCCCATTGGAGAGCCACCCAACCCAATGCCTCCATCCCATTGGAGGCCACCCAACCCAATGCCTCCGTCCCATTGGAGGCCACCCAACCCAATGCCTCCATCCCATTGGAGAGCCACCCAACCCAACGCCTCCATCCCACTGGAGGCCACCCAACCCAATGCCTCCGTCCCATTGGAGGCCACCCAACCCAATGCCTCCGTCCCATTGGAGGCCACCCAACCCAATGCCTCCATCCCATTGGAGGGCACCCAACCCAATGCCTCCGTCCCATTGGAGGCCACCCAACCCAATGCCTCCGTCCCATTGGAGGCCACCCAACCCAATGCCTCCATCCCATTGGAGGGCACCCAACCCAATGCCTCCATCCCACTGGAGGCCACCCAACCCAATGCCTCCGTCCCATTGGAGGGCACCCAACTCAATGCGTCCATCCCATTGGAGGGCACCCAACCCAACCCAATAGAGGTCAACCCAACCCAATGCCTCCAATAAATAGAAAGATTTTCAAATAATCTCACCACCGTTTACAACAGATTTTAGAACCATGTTTTTTTTTTTTTTGAAAACCCACTTTCCAAAGAGGGATTCTCCAACCAGTCAAGTTGGGCCTCATCGACGATGCACTCAATTGTAAACCCAACTGAGGAAGCCTCGTCACCTCGGCACCCCAGCGTACAAACCCGCTCAAAGTTCAAAGTTCTCCCACTCCTTCCGCAATTGAAAAATCGGATCCATTTTCTTTCAAACGAGGAACATCCCGAGTGCAGAAATAGACAACAATTGAAAGGTTTTGAGGAGTTCGCCCTTCCCCGGGTTGTTTTTTTAAAAATATTTTGCCTCGCAGTCCCCGGTTCCTAATTCCACACGAGGACCTGCAAACCAAGGCGTCCAACACTCCTCGTCGCTTCACACAAAAAAAAGAAAACTGCTTCGTGCTGAAAGAGCGGACTGGGCTCCTTTGGATGCTGAACTGTGCTGGCCTCGGAGATTCCTCGCACCTCCACCTTTCACAGTCTGTGTACGTCACTGAAGGCAGAATATAGTCTCAAAATCCACTTCTTCCTCTTTGGACACCTGTCGGCTGCCCACCTTCCAACAGAGGAAAAAGAAAACAAAAAAAATTCACCCGGACCCAACTCAGAGTTCAACTCCTTGTAGGTGCAAGAGTTTTAACGTGTAGTGTTAGAAAGAGACTGGCTGCAGCCAATCCCAGGATAGGAATGTTGCCTGGTTTCCAAGGTAACCCTAGCTCAAGTCAGCAATGACCGGTCCCTTGCCTGCAGGGCGTCTTGACTTCAGAGAATAAGCAGGTTTCATCGACTCCCTCGGTCGAATGTCCGCGTCCGCTCAGGGCATGTGGCGAATGGTGTGAAAGATCCAGTCCATTTTCGTCGTCCAGCCGCCGTGGTGGGCATCATTCATTTGCTTAGTGAAATACTCCAGAGCTTCCTGCTCCGTCTTGTCCAGCGCCAGGGTCTTGCGGATGTAGGCAATGTCATCGAACGACTGCAGCTCGGGCATCCCCGAGCCCAGCATCATGGAGAAGAGGTTGATGAAGAGGTTGGCGTGCTGCCGGATGGCCAGGTACGCCTTGTAGCACATCTCCTGAAACCTGCGATAGGTTCATGGGGTGGGGGTAGGAGAAAAAAGAGAGAGCGCGTGAATCTTATATTCAGCGAGATTTCATGGCCCTCCACATCCCACCCATCCAGTCTCTCCATCCCATTCCTATTTCATCCCATCACAATGTACTCTCCCCGGCCCATTAGATCCCATCACAATGTACTCGCCCCATCCCATTAGACCCCATCACAATGTACTCTCCCCATCCCATTAGACCCCATCATAATGTACTCACCCATCCCATTAGATCCCATCACAATGTACTCTCCCCATCCCATTAGATCCCATCACAATGTACTCACCCATCCCATTAGATCCCATCACATTAGATCCCATCACAATGTATCCTCCCCATCCCATTAGATCCCATCACAATGTACTCGCCCATCCCATTAGATCCCATCACAATGTACTCGCCCCATCCCATTAGATCCCATCACAATGTACTCGCCCCATCCCATTAGATCCCATCACAATGTACCCACCCATCCCATTAGATCCCATCACATTAGATCCCATCACAATGTATCCTCCCCATCCCATTAGATCCCATCACAATGTACTCGCCCATCCCATTAGATCCCATCACAATGTACTCGCCCCATCCCATTAGATCCCATCACAATGTACTCGCCCCATCCCATTAGATCCCATCACAATGTACTCGCCCCATCCCATTAGATCCCATCACAATGTACTCGCCCATCCCATTAGATCCCATCACAATGTACTCGCCCCATCCCATTAGATCCCATCACAATGTACTCGCCCCATCCCATTAGATCCCATCACAATGTACTCGCCCATCCCATTAGATCCCATCACAATGTACTCGCCCCATCTCATTAGATCCCATCACAATTATAACAACAACTTGCATTTATATAGAGCCTCTTAACATAGTTAAAAACGTCCCAAGGCGCTTCACAGGAGCGATGATCAGACAAAATTTGACACCAAGCCACAGAAGGAGAGATTAGGACAGCTTGCCAAAAGTCTGGTCAAAGAGGTAGGTTTTAAGGAGCGTCTTAAAGGAGAGAGGTAGAGAGGAGGAGAGGTTTAGGGAGGGAATTCCAGAGCTTAGGGCCCAGGCAGCTGAAGGCACGGCCACTAACAGTGGAGCGATTAAAATTGGGGATGTTCAAATGGCCGGAATTGGAGGAGTGCGGAGATCTCGGAGGGTTGTAGGGCTGGAGGAGGTTACAGAGATAGGGAGGGGGCAAGTCCACGGAGGGATTTGAAATAAAGAAAATGAGGGGTTGCTGGACCGGGAACTAACGTAGGTCATCTGAGGAAGGATGTTCTTGCCATGGAGAGAGTGCAGCGAAGATTCACCAGGCTGATACCTGGGATGGCAGGAATGACGTATGAGGAGAGATTGGGTCGATTGGGCTTATACTCGCTGGAGTTCAGAAGAATGAGAGGGGATCTCATTGAAACTTATAAAATTCTAACAGGACTAGACAGACTAGATGCAGGAAGGATGTTCCTGATGGCAGGGGAGTCCAGAACCAGGGGTCACAGTCTAAGGATAAGGGGTAAGCCATTTAGGACAGAGATGAGGAGGAATTTCTTCACCCAGAGAGTGGTGAACCTGTGGAATTCTCTACCACAGAAGGCAGTTGAGGCCAATTCATTAAATATATTCAAGAAAGAGTTGGATATATTTCTTGAGGCTAAAGGAATCAAGGGATATGGGGAGAAAGCAGGGACAGGGTACTGAATTTGGATGATCAGCCATGATCTCATTAAATGGTGGAGCAGGCTCGAGGGGCCGAATGGCCTACTCCTGCTCCTATCTTCTATGTTTCTATGTGCACGGGGGGGGGGGGGGGGGCGATGGGTTGACGGGACTTGAATTACATTCTCCACGCCCCATCCCTTCACAATGCATTCTCTGAAGCCCATTCCTATCTCACTGTAATGGAGTCTTTGCCCGGTTACACGCCGCACTCACAGCTCAAACTCCTTGGTTTTGGTGCATTCCTGGGCACCTTTACTGATGACAATCAGGAAATCCTGGGTCAGAACGAAGGGCACTCGCTCTCGCTTGTAGCCAAACTTCTTCTTCTTGTGGTCAAGGAAGTGGCCAAAGTCGATGTGAAACAGCTGGAAGAGAGGAGGGAACACACATTAAAATATGCAGGAATATCATCACCACCCCCCCAACCCCCACCCCACCCACTCTACCCCCGGCGCTTACGCTCCCCAGCGGTTCAATTGCCGATCTGTCCCGTCCTGTCTTTTTTTTTTTTTCCCCTTGCATGCTCAGCACCAACTTGTTGGGAAGGTACCAGGGAGAACGTCACTTAGTCCACCCCACTCACCTGGCCGTCGTCCTTCACCATGATGTTACTGTTGTGTCGGTCGCCAATGCCGAGGATGAAAGTGGCCACGCAGTATCCAGCGCAGGAGTGGGTGAACAGATCGATCGCAGCATCATAACTAGTAACCAAAAGAATCGGACATTTATATAAAAAGACAGAATCACATGGAACGTACGGCACAGAAACTGGCCATTCGGCCCATCTGGTCCGTGCCGGTGTTTGTGCTCCACACCAGCCTCCTCCCACCCCTCTTCATCTCAATTCAATTCAATTCAATTCAAATCACTATTGGCATGACAAGGTACATCTTATGTTGCCAAAGCATCGAAAAACATTCATGGTTGAACACATAAACGCAGATCTATCCATACAGTGTATAAACAGATATATCCCCGAGTGTATAAATATACATTCATATAATTTGTATATACTCTTTTCTTATATTTAGTGGATGTCCCTCTGTTTATGGCAAGCTGTAACATAGTGTGCCGCTAATGTTACACAATTTCTCTCTTCCCCTAGTAGGTATGGGAGTTTTTGGTCGTCATTCAAATTTCTGAATTCCGGGCATATTTTTGTGAATTTTGGGTAGAAATTCTCCCTTATGCCCTGATATTTTCTACAAGCTGTGAGGAAGTCTCCACCACTCCCTGACTGCAGCGAGAGCATATCCTGTCCTCTCTTGGTAGCCGGGTCTGCCTGTGTCTACCTTTTTCGATCGCCAGGCTATGTTCACTAAGTCTGTACATTGTCAAGGTTTTTCTCAGTTTGCTATCCTTTACCATGGTCAGGTCACCCTATCAGCATCTCCTTCTATTCCTCTCTCCCTCATGTATTTATCCAGCTTCCCCTTAAAGGCATCTCTGCTATTCGCCTCAACCACTCCCTGTGGTAGCGAGTCCCACATTCTCACCACTCTCTGGGTAAAGAAGTTTCTCCTGAATTTCCTATTGGATTTATTAGTGACTATCTTATATTGATGACCCCCTAGTTCTGGTCTCCCCCACAAGCGGAAACATCTTCTCTACGTCTACCCTATCGAACCCCCTTCATAACGGTCCTCAACCAACATTATTTCAGGACTGTTTGTGGGAGCTTGCTGTGCGCAAATTGGCTGCCGCATTGCCGACATCACAACAGTGACTACACTTCAAAAAAAGTACTTCATTGGCTGTAAAGCCCTTTGGGACATCCTGAGGTCGTGAAAGACGCTGCAGAAATTAAGTCTTTCATTCTTTCTGAATGGCTCTTGAAAAATGTGCCATTTTCCGCCCATGGTGCGTTCAAGCACGTACGCATTGTATAAAGAAATCTCAGCCAGTCGGCCCATCGTGCCTGTGTCGGTGCTGGCTGCAGATCAGAACTATCTGCCGTTATGCCAGGTCCCTGCTCGTGCCCGGCACTCTAATATCGATCTCCTTCCAGTGCGGAATTAATTCCCTCTTAATACTGTAATTGACTTGGCTTCAATAACCAATAAGGTAACGTAGTCCATGTCCCAATTACCATTAACAGCAAAAAAAATTCCTTCTCTTCTACCCCTTCATAAAGAAAAGACTTGCATTTCTATAGCGCCTTTCACAACCACAGGACGTCCCAAAGCGCTTCACAGCCAATGAAGTAGTTTTTGAAGCGGAGTCACTGTTGTAATGTAGGAAATGCAGCAGCCAATTTGCGCACAGCAAGCTCCCACAAGCGGCAACGTGATAATGACCAGATCATGGGGGAGAAATTCGGTATCTCCCATTTTGGGGCGCTAATGTCAGCCGGGCGCAAAGTTTAGCGCCCGGCGCTAATTATCGCCTCCGACCGCAAAATTCGCCTCTATCGCCCCTGGAGGTGATTTGAGCGCTAAGTCAGGCGCTACACACCTCTCTTAAGGCGCAAACGTCGGGGAGCGAGGCGCTACCTCAGAGCGCTACCGAAGCTCATGTGATGTCAGTCAGCAATGGAACACAGACACACTGGCGCCGGCCAGTTCTAAAGGGGAGTTCTGACGAAAGGTCATCGACCTGAAATGTTAACTCTGTTTCTCTCTTCACAGATGCTGCTTGACCTGCTGAGTTTCTCCAGCATTTTTTTGTTTTTATCTTAAAGGGGAGGGTCGATCTTGTTCTCCATCCACATCCTGCTCATTGCAGCCTTGAATCTCGGCCTGGAGAGACCTGTACATCAATTCTGCTGGAAAGAACAATGGAGAGGCCCAGGGAAGGAGCTCAGAGTGCATCCCCCACATTCTCTTCTAAATCGATACAAGGGCAAATAAAAATGAACCTGCAAAGTGCTGCTCAGTACCCAAAACTCCTTCACACAGCGTTGAATCTCTCCAGAAGTCTCTCTCACTCAGAATGCGTGGTGCAAAAATGTCACCAACAAAAATGGCAGGAAGCGGTCGCCTTTAAATAGCGCTCCCCCAGTCCCTTCCTGACTGCAAAACGCTCCCCTCAACCTGTCGTTGCTAGCGGCAGGCGGTAAGGCAGGGGGCGCCACTCAATATTCGGTCCGGGGTGCTACGCACTCGACTGACGTCACGATCTGCCGGCGCAGGAGATCGTGGCGGTAGTGTTTAGCGCCGCCGCAAAATGTCTAGTTAATTTCGCGAGCGGCGCAAACATCGCCGCACCCGGGCGCTAGTTGCTTTGCGTCCCATTAGCGCCCTCTTAAGGCGCAAACAACTGAATTTTCCCCCCCATCTGTTTTTGTGATGTTGGTTGAGGGACAAATATTGGCCCCAGGACAATGGGGAGAGCTTCCCCCCTGCTCTTCTTCAATATACAGGAAACTTTGTGCTATCCGGCACCGACGGGACCGAGCTGTTGCCGTCCCATCAAAACTGCCGGACAAACCAGCGCTAATGTTGAAACATACGGAGATTTTGAGCTCCGTATCTGGCAACAAACCTGTTGCTTAGCAACAGCTTCTAAACAGTCGGCCGTACCTTGCAAGCGTCTCTGTAGCTTAGCAACAGCTTCAGCGAGACCTTGCAGAGCCTGACTGGTGGAAAAAAAAGCAACGAAAAGAAAAAAAAACTAACGAAACGGCTCCTGATTTTTGCCGGTGGCTCGAGCATTCCGGACAGTTAACCTCCGGATAAACCAAAGTTTCCTGTCGTGCCACGGGATCTTTTACCTCATCTGAAAGACAGCGCCTCCGACAGTGCAGTTTCTAGTATGAATCTGGAGTCCAGTTCCGATTGTTAATACTTCACCGGCCAGTGGGGGAAAAAAATCCTTTACAATTCACCCTCTCAAAGCTTTCATGATTCTGAACAGGTCTCGTAGAATCATACGGCACAGAAGGAGTCCATTCGGCCCACTGTGCCTGTGGCAGCTCCTTGAAAGAGCTCTCCAATTAGTCCCACTCGCCCCACTGTTTTCCCCATATCCCTGCAATTTTTCCTTTTCATGCATTTATCCAATTCCCCTTTGCAAGCTACTATTGAATCCGTTTCCACTGCCCTTTCAAGCAGCGCATTCCAGATCATAACATCTCTCTTAACCTTCTCTGCTCCATTGAGTGCGAAGCTTTTCAAATTCTCTCATTTTACCATATCGTCTCATCTTAGGGACTATCCTAGTGAATCTACCTTTCCATTGCAACCAATAGCCTTTCTATTATGGGTGCCCAGGACTGCACACAGCACCCCAACTGTGGCCTAACCAATGTCTTGTGTAGATTCATCATCACCTCTTTGCTTCTGTATGCCCCTCTATGTAAAATACAGAATCCTACCTGCCTCTTTGTATGGCTTTTTCCAACTGCCTTTTAAGATCGGTGTATCTGTACCCATTGAGAATCTTAGGGTATATTACTACTACTATCTACAATATGCACTGCAGCAACTCGCCAAGGCTTCTTCGGCAGCACCGCCCAAACCCGCGACCTCCACCACCTAGAAGGACAAGGGCAGCAGGCGCACGGGAACACCACCAAGTTCCCCTCCAAGTCACAGACCATCCTGACTTGGAAATGTATCGCCCATTCCTTCATCGTCGCTGGATCAAAATCCTGGAACTCCCTCCCTAACAGCACTGTGGGAGTGCCTTTACCACGCGGACTGCAGCGGTTCAAGAAGGCGGCTCACCACCACCTTCTCAAGGGGCAACTAGGGATGGGCAATAAATGCTGGCCTTGCCAGCAATGCCCACATCCCAAGAATGAATTGTTGAAAAAAAAAACAATTCTTTGTTTCTTTTCCCCTTCACATTTATCTACATTAAACTGTGTTTGCCACATATCTGCCCATTCTATTGTCGTTTTAAGCTTTAGGGTAAGGGTGAGGGCCTCCATTGTTGGTTGACACACTGTATAGTTCCACTAGCGCCTGCGCCTTCTGGTACCTTGCCTAAGTAGCCATTTGTCACAGCAAGTGTCTGGCTATTTGGCCACGGGGGCCATCATAGTCAAAACTGATTCCGCCCTCACCTGGTGCCCATGTACCTGCCCTTTCCCACATGGGTCGCTGATCAGGAACAGGGCCCCTGGGTTAGGGATTAAAGCCCCTACTGCTGCCCCAAACTGGGGGGGGTGGTGGGGGATTGGGACTGATCTGAATGGTTTAGTGTCATCCTGAACAGTCCAGATACCTACAGAGCCTCAACATGCTGCACTTCTACTGTACTTGAACCATTTCCCCCCCCCCCCCAGCTCGCCTGAGCTACACTGCTGACATTCCCACTAAAGTGCTTCTTTTGGATGTGAGCGAGTGTGGGCACATGGAACTCAGTTAATCCAGCTTCCGAAAGGTGTTCATGTTTAGCTCATTCAATATAGGGAGGGAAAAAAAGGTGGCTGGCATCATTAGAGAGCAAGAGTGAGAGCTAGATTTCACTTAGCAACAGCCGGTAGTCGCAACCAACTGGCCTTGGATATGTTCATAATAGAATGTTTAGATTAGAAATGTTATATTTATAAGAACATGAGAAACAGAAGCAGGCCATTCGGCCCTTCGAGCCTGCTCCGCCATTCAATAAGATCATGGCTGATCCTCTATCTCAATACCATATTCCCGCTCTCTCCCCGTACCCCTTGATGCCTTTTGTGTCTAGAAATCTATCCATCTCCTTATTAAATATATTCAGTGACTTGGCCTCCACAGCCTTCTGTGGTAGAGAATTCCACAGGTTCACCACCCTCTGAGTGAAGAAATTTCTCCTCATCTCAGTCCTAAATGTCCTACTCCGTATCCTGAGACTGTGACCCCTCGTTCTCGACCCCCCCCCAGCCAGGGGAAACATCCTCCCTGCATCCAATCTGTCTAGCCCTGTCAGAATTTTATACGTTTCAATGAGATCCCCTCTCATTCTTCTAAACTCTAGTGAATACAGGCCTAGTCAACCCAATCTCTCCTCATACGACAGTCCTGCCATCCCAGGAATCAGTCTGGTGAACCTTCGCTGCACTCCCTCTATGGCAAATATATCCTGAAGGCCCGGCCGCCAATGGTGGAGCGATGGAAATCGGGGGATGCGCAAGAGGCCAGAATTGGAGGAGTGCAGAGATCTCGGGGGGTTGCGGGGCTGGAGGAGGTTACAGAGATAGGGAGAGGTGGGGTGGCAGCGAGGCTGTGGAGGGATTTGAAAAGATTAGAATTTTAAAATCGAGGCGTTGCCGGACTTGGATTGTGCATTGGGGTGAGCTTGAAGCCAGCTTAAACCGATGGGATGAAGTATTCTCCCTCCGCCAGTGTCCTACATGATACAAGTTTGGAAAGCCTCAAATAACCTTCTAATGGAGACAAGCACACAATATAGACTGAGCTAGCGTTTGCCCTAAGCGGCCATGAAATTGCCTATCTTACTCAGAAAGGCCACAATGATGACTGACATGGGTAATGAGAATGTCACACTGGGGCAGTCGGAGATGGACTTTCGAGCCTGGGGAAAGACCCCTTGTGGACAGACTGGACGTAACTTCACTCTGCCCTGAACGCCTGCTGAAAACTAGAAAGCCCTGGTTAGGCCACAACTGGAGTATTGCGTCCAGTTCTGGTCACCACACTTTAGGAAGGATGTGAAGGCCCTTGAGAGGGTGTAGAGGAGATTTACCAGAATGGTTCCTGGGATGGGGGATCTTAGCTACAAGGACAGGTTGGAGAAGCTGGATTTGTTTTCATTAGAGCAAAGGAGGTTGAGGGGTGATTTGATCGAGGTGTACAAGATTATGACGGGTTTGGATAGGCTAGATGGGGAAAGGCTGTTCCCACTAGTTGATGGCACAAGGACTAGGGGACACAGATTAAAGGTTTTGGGCAAGAGATACAAGGGGGCTGTGAGGAAAATCATTGTTACGCAGCGAGTGGTGAGGACCTGGAACTCGCTGCCGACGGAAGTGGTGGAAGTGGAGACACTCAATGTTTTCAGGGGGAGACTGGATAGGCACTTGAGGGAAATAAACTTGCAGGGCTACGGGGAGAGAGCGGGGGAATGGGACTGACTGGATTGCTCTACAGAGAGCCGGCACGGACTCGATGGGCCGAATGGCCTCCTTCTGTGCCGTTAAGACTCGATGATGTGCATTTCCACAGCGCCTTTCACGACCCTGGATGAGTGCAGCTCCAACAACACTCAAGAAGCTCGACACCATTCAGGACAAAGCAGCCCGCTTGATTGGCACTCCATCCACCACCTTCAACATTCACTCCCTCCACCACCGGCGCACCGTGGCTGCAGTGTGTACCATCTACAAGATGCACTGCAGCAACTCGCCAAAGCTCCTTCAACAGCACCTTCCAAACCCGCGACCTCTACCACTTAGAAGGACAAGGGCAGCAGACGCATGGGAACATCACCACCTACAAGTTCCCCTCCAAGCCACACACCATCCTGACTTGGACCTGTATCGCCGTTCCTTCACTGTCGCTGGGCCAAAATCCTGGAACTCCCTTCCTAACAGCATTGTGGGTGTACTTACACCACACGGACTGCAGCGGTTCAAGAAGGCGGCTCACCACCATCTTCTCAAGGGCAATTAGGGATGGACACTAAATGCAGGCCTAGCCAGCCAGCGACACCAACATCCCATCAATGAATTTTTTAAAAAGGACGTCCCAAAGGGCTTTACAGCCAATTTTGAAGCGTGGCATCTGTTACAATGTAGGAAACGCGGCAGCCAGTTTGCGCACAGCAAGCTCCCACACGCAGCAATGTGAAAATGACCGGATTATCTGTCTCTTATTAGTGATGTTGGTCGAGGGGATAAATATCTGCACTGGGAGTGTCAGCCTAGCTTATGTGCTTAAATCTCGGCAGTGGGGCTTAAACCCACGTCTTTCTGACTCAGAGGAGTCTAACAAAGAACAATAGAATGACTTGCATTCGTGTGGCACCTCAGGGCATCTCACACAAACCATCTCAAAGCACTTCACACACAATCGACTCTAATAGTGACTGTTGTGTCGGCAAGTGCGGCAGCCATTTTTGCGCACGGCAAGATCCCACAAGCAGCCACGAGGTGACTGGCCTGGCAATCTGCCTTTTTCCGGACTGAGGAAGGATTGTTGGCCAGCGTGCCAGGGGAACTCCTGCTCTGCAGACAGGACCTTCACAATCGGCCTGAATTGGCAGACAAGCCTCAGTTCAATGGATCAAGCCCAGGACAGCGCAGCGCTCCCTCATCACTGCATTCCACTCAAGACCCTGAACAGCTTTGCTACAACTATACAAAGCCCTGGTTAAAGAAGGAAGAAAGACTTGCATTTACATAGCGCCTTTCACGACCACCGGACGTCCCAAAGTTAAACCACACCTGGAGTGCTGCGTACAGTTCTGGACACCGCATTTAGGGTTAGGGTTAGGTTTCGGGTAACCCTAACCTTAGGAAGGATATATTGACGTTGGAAGGAGTGCAGCACTGATTCACCGGAATGTTACCAGGGCTCCAAGGGTTAGGTTATGAGGAGAGATTACATTAACTAGGATTATATCCCCTGGAATATAGAACGTTAAGGGGTGATTTGATTGAGGCTTTCAGCATTTACCTCAACTCCACTTTCCTGCACTATCCCCATATCCCTTAATATTTAAAAATCTATCGATCTCTGTCTTGAATATACTCAACGACGGAGCCTCCACAGCCCTCTGTGGTAGAGAATTCCAAAGATTCACCACCCTCTGAGTGAAGAAATTCCTCCTCATCTCAGTCCTAAATGGCCGACCCCTTATCCTGAGACTGTGACCCCTGGTTCTAGACTCTCCAGCCAGGGGGAACATCCCCCCTGCATCTACCCTGTCGAGCCCTGTAAGAATTTTGTATGTTTCAATTAGATCACCTCTCATTCTTCTAAACTCTAGAGAATATAGGCCCAGTGGGTAGCACACTCGCCTCTTGAGTCAGGTTTTTTTTTTTTAAATTCGCTTATGGGATGTGGGCGTTGCTGGCCAGGCCAGCATTTATTGCCCATCCCTAGTTGCCCTTGAGAAGGTGGTGGTGAGCCGCCTTCTTGAACCGCTGCAGTCCGTGTGGTGAAGGTGCTCCCACAGTGCTGTTAGGGAGGGCGTTCACGGATTTTGACCCAGCGACGATGAAGGATCGGCCGATATATTTCTAAGTCAGGATGGTGTGTGGCTTGGAGGGGAACTTGGAGGTGGTGGTGTTCCCATGCGCCTGCTGCCCTTGTCCTTCTAGGTGGAAGAGGTCGCGGGTTTGGGAGGTGCTGCCGAAGGAGCCTCGGTGAGTTGCTGCAGTGCATCTTGTAGATGGTACACACTGCAGCCACGGTGCGCCGATGGTGGAGGGAGTGAATATTTAGGGTGGCGGATGGGGTGCCAATCAAACGGGCTGTGGGTTCAAGTCCCACTCCATGGACTTGAGCACAAAAATCCAGGCTGACACGCCAGCGCAGTACTGAGGGAGTGCGGCACTGTCGGAGGTGCCGTCTTTCGGATGAGCCATTAAACTGAGGCCCCGTCTGCTCTCTCAGGTGGATGTAAAAGATCCCAAGACCACTATTTCGAAGAAGAGCAGGGGAGTTCTCCCCGGTGTCCTGGGGCCAATATTTATCCCTCAATCAACATGACAAAAATAGATTATCTGGTCATTATCACGTTGTTGTTTGTGGGAGCTTGCTGTGCGCAAATTGGCTGCCGCGTTTCCCACATTACAACAGTGACTACACTTCAAAAAGTACTTCATTGGCTGTAAAGCGCTTTGGGACGTTTGGTGGTCGCGAAAGGCGCTATATAAATCGAAGTCTTTCTTTTTAGTCTACTCAAGCTCTCCTCATAGGGCAATCCCCCCATTCCCAGGAACCAATCTGGTGAGCTTATGATAAGAATATCTAGAGACTAGAAGGGTTATGCTTACCACATCAAAGCCACGGGTTTTTTTAAACATGCATCTAACATTGTTGATATATGTTGAAGAAAATGTAGACTTGTGTCTTTGTACATAGTATGCAGTAGCCAGAGACTACCATATAAGGCAATGCCAGTTCCAGTTTGATAAGAAAACAGTGTATAAATATAAGCTTATCCCCTTGTTCAAGCAGGAGAAGGAACTCATGCCTAGGTACGCATGCTCTAGCTGTAACTATACTCCACTTGGAAATTGTTTTTTATGCTGAAGTTAAAGAATAAAACGATTACAACCAGAAGACTGAACAACAGCGAGGAAGGGTTGAAACCAGACTTACGCTTCCCCCTTGTTCTTGTCCTTTAGCCATTGGTGCAGTGTGTGGCTGTTGAACTGGAGCGCCCCCTTCAGGCCACCCTTGCACTGGATCTGCATGATCGTGTGGGAATTCCGCACGGCCTCAATCAGCCCCACGCAGTCTCCTATCGACAGACAGCCATAGGGCAGCATCCTGGGAGCAACAAACTTAGCGTCAAAGCCTGCACCAATCACGAACTAGAGGTTGAGAGTATGTTGGTACATGAGGCTGGGAAAGATCTCTTTGCCGAGAGAGTGAGATAAAGAGCGAGAAAGAGAACACCAGAGGGGCGAGCTTCACTGGGATAGTGAGAGTACTAGAGGGCCAAGCTTCACTGGGGATGAGAGTACTAGAGGGACGAGCTTCACTGGGGGAGTGAGAGTACTAGAGGGACGAGCTTCAATGGGAATGAGAGTACTAGAGAGACGAGCTTCACTGGGGGAGTGAGAGCACTAGAGGGACGAGCTTCACTGGGATAGTGAGAGTACTAGAGGGACGAGCTTCACTGGGAATGAGAGTACTAGAGGGACGAGCGTCACTGGGGAGAGTGAGAGTACTAGAGGGACGAGCTTCACTGGGGGAGTGAGAGTACTAGAGGGACGAGCTTCACTGGGAGAGTGAGAGTACTAGAGGGACGAGCTTCACTGGGAGAGTGAGAGTACTAGAGGGACGAGCTTCACTGGGAGAGTGAGAGTACTAGAGGGACGAGCTTCACTGGGGGAGTGAGAGTACTAGAGGGACGAGCTTCACTGGGAGAGAGAGTACTAGAGGGACGAGCTTCACTGGGGGAGTGAGAGTACTAGAGGGACAAGCTTCACTGGGAGAGTGAGAGTACTAGAGGGACGAGCTTCACTGGGGGAGTGAGAGTACTAGAGGGACGAGCTTCACTGGGAGAGTGAGAGTACTAGAGGGACGAGCTTCACTGGGGGAGTGAGAGTACTAGAGGGACGAGCTTCACTGGGAGAATGAGAGTACTAGAGGGACGAGCTTCGCTGGGAGAGTGAGAGTACTAGAGGGACGAGCGTCACTGGGGAGAGTGAGAGTACTAGAGGGACAAGCTTCACCGGGAGAGTGAGAGTACTAGAGGGACGAGCTTAACCGGGGGAGTGCGAGTACTAGAGGGACGAGCTTCACTTGGAGAGTGAGAGTACTAGAGGGACGAGCTTCACTGGGAGGGTGAGAGTACTAGAGGGACAAGCTTCACTGGGAGCGTGAGTGAGAGTACTAGAGGGATGAGCTTCACTGGGAGAGTGAGAGTACTACAGGGACGAGCTTCACTGGGGGGGAGTGAGAGTACTACAGGGACAAGCTTCACTGGGAGAGTGAGAGTACTAGAGGGACGAGCTTCACTGGGAATGAGAGTACTAGAGGGACGAACTTCACTGGGAGAGTGAGCGTACTAGAGGGACGAGCTTCACTGGGAGAGTGAGAGTTCTACAGGGACGAGCTTCACTGGGGGGGGAGTGAGAGTACTACAGGGACGAGCTTCACTGGGGGAGTGAGAGTACTAGAGGGACGAGCTTCACTGGGGAGAGTGAGAGTACTAGAGAGACGAGCTTCACTGGGAGAGTGAGAGTACTAGAGGGCCGAGCTTCACTGGGGGAGTGAGAGTACTAGAGGGACGAGCTTCACTGGGAATGAGAGTACTAGAGGGACGAGCTTCACTGGGAGAGTGAGAGTACTAGAGGGACGAGCTTCACTGGGGAGAGTGAGAGTACTAGAGGGACAAGCTTCACTGGGAGAGTGAGAGTACTAGAGGGACGAGCTTCACTGGGGGTGTGAGAGTACTAGAGGGACGAGCTTCACTGGGGGAGTGAGAGTACTAGAGGGACGAGCTTCACTGGGGGAGTGAGAGTACTAGAGGGACGAACTTCACTGGGAGCGTGAGAGTACTAGAGGGATGAGCTTCACTGGGAGAGTGAGAGTACTAGACGGACGAGCTTCACTGGGAGCGTGAGTGAGAGTACTAGAGGGATGAGCTTCACTGGAGGAGTGAGAGTACTAGAGGGACGAGCTTCACTGGGAGCGTGAGTGAGAGTACTAGAGGGATGAGCTTCACTGGG
Source organism: Somniosus microcephalus (assembly GCF_052327205.1). Lineage (NCBI taxonomy): Eukaryota > Metazoa > Chordata > Chondrichthyes > Squaliformes > Somniosidae > Somniosus > Somniosus microcephalus. Next base: position 40,988,076 of record NW_028225182.1, on the reverse strand, counting down.
AGAGTGAGAGTACTAGAGGGACGAGCTTCACTGGAGGAGTGAGAGTACTAGAGGGACGAGCTTCACTGGGGGAGGGGGAGAGTACTAGAGGGACGAGCTTCACTGGGGGAGAGTGAGAGTACTAGAGGGACGAGCTTCACTGGGGGAGAGTGAGAGTACTAGAGGGATGAGCTTCACTGGGAGCGTGAGTGAGAGTACTAGAGGGCCGAGCTTCACTGGGAGAGAGTGAGAGTACTAGAGGGACGAGCTTCACTGGGGGAGTGAGAGTACTAGAGGGACGAGCTTCACTGGGGGAGTGAGAGTACTAGAGGGACGAGCTTCACTGGGGGAGTGAGAGTACTAGAGGGACGAGCTTCACGGGGAGAGTGAGAGTACTAGAGGGACGAGCTTCACTGGGGGAGTGAGAGTATTAGAGGGACGAGCTTCACTGGGAGAGTGAGAGTACTAGAGGGACGAGCTTCACTGGGGGAGTGAGAGTACTAGAGGGACGAGCTTCACTGGGAGAGAGTACTAGAGGGACGAGCTTCACTGGGAGAGTGAGAGTACTAGAGGGACGAGCTTCACTGGGAGAGTGAGAGTACTACAGGGACGAGCTTCACTGGGGGAGTGAGAGTACTAGAGGGACGAGCTTCACTGGGAGAGTGAGTACTAGAGGGACGAGCTGCACTGGGAGAGTGAGAGTACTAGAGGGACGAGATTCACTGGGGGAGTGAGAGTACTAGAGGGACGAGCTTCACTGGGGAGAGTGAGAGTACTAGAGGGACGAGCTTCACTGGGAGAGTGAGAGTACTAGAGGGACGAGCTTCACTGGGGGAGTGAGAGTACTAGAGGGTCGAGCTTCACTGGGAGAGTGAGAGTACTAGAGGGACGAGCTTCACTGGGGGAGTGAGAGTACTAGAGGGACGAGCTTCACTGGGAGAGTGAGAGTACTAGAGGGACGAGCTTCACTGGAAGAGTGAGAGTACGAGAGGGACGAGCTTCACTGGGAGAGTGAGAGTACTAGAGGGACGAGCTTCACTGGGAGAGTGAGAGTACTAGAGGGACGAGCTTCACTGGGAGAGTGAGAGTACTAGAGGGACGAGCTTCACTGGGAGAGTGAGAGTACTAGAGAGACGAGCTTCACTGGGAGAGTGAGAGTACTAGAGGGACGAGCTTCACTGGGAGAGTGAGAGTACTAGAGGGACGAGCTTCACTGGGAGAGTGAGAGTACTAGAGGGACGAGCTTCACTGGGAGAGTGAGAGTACTAGAGGGACGAGCTTCACTGGGAGAGTGAGAGTACTAGAGGGACGAGCTTCACTGGGAGAGCGAGAGTACTAGAGGGACGAGCTTCACTGGGAGAGCGAGAGTACTAGAGGGATGAGCTTCACTGGGAGAGTGAGAGTACTAGACGGACGAGCTTCACTGGGAGCGTGAGTGAGAGTACTAGAGGGATGAGCTTCACTGGAGGAGTGAGAGTACTAGAGGGACGAGCTTCACTGGGAGCGTGAGTGAGAGTACTAGAGGGACGAGCTTCACTGGGAGAGTGAGAGTACTAGAGGGACGAGCTTCACTGGGAGAGTGAGAGTACTAGAGGGACGAGCTTCACTGGGAATGAGAGTACTAGAGGGACGAGCTTCACTGGGGGAGTGAGAGCACTAGAGGAACGAGCTTCACTGGGGGAGTGAGAGTACTAGAGGGACGAGTTTCACTGGGAGAGAGAGAGTACTAGAGGGACGAGCTTCACTGGGAGAGAGAGAGTACTAGAGGGACGAGCTTCACTGGGAGAGAGTGAGAGTACTAGAGGGACGAGCTTCACTGGGAGAGTGAGAGCACTAGAGGGACGAGCTTCACTGGGAGAGAGTGAGAGTACTAGAGGGACGAGCTTCACTGGGAGAGAGTGAGAGTACTAGAGGGACGAGCTTCACTGGGGGAGAGTGAGAATACTAGAGGGACGAGCTTCACTGGGAGAGTGAGAGTACTCGAGGAACGAGCTTCACTGGGAGAGTGAGAGTACTAGAGGGACAAGCTTCACTGGGGGAGTGAGAGTACTAGAGGGACAAGCTTCACTGAGAGAGTGAGAGTACTAGAGGGACGAGCTTCACTGGGAGAGTGAGAGTACTAGAGGGACGAGCTTCACTGGGAGAGCGAGAGTACTAGAGGGACGAGCTTCACTGGGAGAGCGAGAGTACTAGAGGGATGAGCTTCACTGGGAGAGTGAGAGTACTAGAGGGACGAGCTTCACTGGGAGAGTGAGAGTACTAGAGGGGAGAGCTGCACTGGGAGAGTGAGAGTACTAGAGGGACGAGCTTCACTGGGGGAGTGAGAGTACTAGAGGGACGAGCTTCACTGAGAGAGTGAGAGTACTAGAGGGACGAGCTTCACTGGGAGAGTGAGAGTACTAGAGGGACGAGCTTCACTGGGAGAGCGAGAGTACTAGAGGGACGAGCTTCACTGGGGGGGAGTGAGAGTACTAGAGGAACGAGCTTCACTGGGAGCGTGAGTGAGAGTACTAGAGGGACGAGCTTCACTGGGAGAGTGAGAGTACTAGAGGGACGAGCTTCACTGGGAGAGAATGAGAGTACTAGAGGGACGAGCTTCACTGGGAGAGTGAGAGTACTAGAGGGACGAGCTTCACTGGGAGAGTGAGAGTACTAGAGGGACGAGCTTCACTGGGGGAGTGAGAGTACTAGAGGGACGAGCTTCACTGGGAGAGAATGAGAGTACTAGAGGGACGAGCTTCACTGGGAGAGTGAGAGTACTAGAGGGACGAGCTTCACTGGGAGAGAGTGAGTACTAGAGGGACGAGCTTCACTGGAGGAGAGTGAGAATACTAGAGGGACGAGATTCACTGGGGAGAGTGAGAGTACTAGAGGGACGAGCTTCACTGGGATAGTGAGAGTACTAGAGGGACGAGCTTCACTGGGAGAGTGAGAGTACTAGAGGGACGAGCTTCCCTGGGGAGAGTGAGAATACTAGAGGGACGAGCTTCACTGGGAGAGCGAGAGTACTAGAGGGACGAGCTTCACTGGGAGAGTGAGAGTACTAGAGGGATGAGCTTCACTGGGAGAGTGAGAGTACTAGAGGGACGAGCTTCACTGGGAGAGTGAGAGTACTAGAGGGGAGAGCTGCACTGGGAGAGTGAGAGTACTAGAGGGACGAGCTTCACTGGGGGAGTGAGAGTACTAGAGGGACGAGCTTCACTGAGAGCGTGAGAGTACTAGAGGGATGAGCTTCACTGGGGGAGTGAGAGTACTAGAGGGACGAGCTTCACTGGGAGAGCGAGAGTACTAGAGGGACGAGCTTCACTGGGGGGGGAGTGAGAGTACTAGAGGGACGAGCTTCACTGGGGGAGTGAGAGTACTGGAGGGACGAGCTTCACTGGGAGAGTGAGAGTACTGGAGGGACGAGCTTCACTGGGGGAGTGAGAGTACTAGAGGGACGAGCTTCACTGGGAGAGTGAGAGTCCTAGAGGGACGAGCTTCACTGGGAGCGTGAGTGAGAGTACTAGAGGGACGAGCTTCACTGGGAGAGTGAGAGTACTAGAGGGACGAGCTTCACTGGGAGAGTGAGAGTACTAGAAGGACGAGCTTCACTGAGAGAGTGAGAGTACTAGAGGGACGAGCTTCACTGGGAGAGTGAGAGTACTAGAGGGACGAGCTTCACTGGGGAGAGTGAGAGTACTGGAGGGACGAGCTTCACTGGGAGAGTGAGAGTACTAGAGGGACGAGCTTCACTGGGTGAGTGAGAGTACTAGAGGGACGAGCTTCACTGGGAGAGAATGAGAGTACTAGAGGGACGAGCTTCACTGGGGGAGAGTGAGAGTACTAGAGGGACGAGCTTCACTGGGAGAGTGAGTACTAGAGGGACGAGCTTCACTGGGAGAGTGAGAGTACTCGAGGGACGAGCTTCACTGGGAGAGTGAGTACTAGAGGGACGAGCTTCACTGGGAGAGTGAGAGTACTCGAGGGACGAGCTTCACCGGGCGGGGGCGGGGGGGGTGGGGGGGCGGGGGTGAGAGTACTCGAGGGACAAGCTCCGTAGGAACAGCTGTCAGTTCCTGGAGTTAGCTGGAACCCGCAACATTCTGACAAAGAGGCGAGAGAGCGACTGCAGAGCCAAATTAGTCCAAAGCGCTGTACAATACTGGATGCGTGTATCGAACATTGTATGTCACCACACTGGCTGAGTGTGGCAGGGTACCATTCCATACTGGTGCATCTGTCGAACAGACTGGACGTGGCAGTATTAGGCTGTTCAGGGTGGACGTGTACAGGGCTCATGTCTGCACATACCTGAGGTCCAGCCCCTGATTTTGCCAGATGTTCTCCATGATTCGAATGATCTGCAGTGTCAGCATGTCCTGCCGCAGGTCTGTAACGGGGAAGACAGTCGTTTACAAAGCAGAATCACTCCTAATCGCATGACTCCGCATAATAGCCTGAGCCTACTCCCTTTTCACAGAGACGTAACCACCCTGTTTATACCCAAGCCCTGGCTTCGGGTGCAGGGCTGGAATATCAAAGGAGGCGGCCTACGAGTCTCGGGAAGCAGCGAGCGCTCACCTCGCGAGGCGGTTCAGTTCACGTGGGGGCAAAACTTCCGACGCGGGATCTCCGAGCAACTACACATCAGGAAGCGCAGCCGGCCTGTTGTGGATTATTTTAAACCAACACTCGACACAAGGTTTTCAGATCGATAGTCAAGTCGTCTTAATTACACCGGTGGGGGGACAGTCTGCTCTGTCTTAGCCAGACTTCTCCAAATTGTTACAGCAAACACATTTTTATACATTAAAATACACATGTCCGGCTCATGCTAAATTCATTCTTGCAACCTGATTGGATCTTGGCCCACATGCACCTTCATGGATTGGTTACAAATCTTAATATATAAACATGTTGACATGAATCAGTCATTCATGAAAGAAAGACTTATGAAATAATACTGAGCGGCCTACGGGTGGTGCTGTCCAGGGAGAGTATAAATACTCTGGCACGGGCTCAGCTTGCGCAGGACAATCTTAACAGGAACTAGTGAAGGACACAACTAGACCTCCATGTTGTAAAACAGTTGATTAAAGCTTTGTTTAACGCTTAGAGCAAGTGCCTTGTAGTTTTCTTACGTCACGTGTGTAAGCTGCCTCCTCAATCAATCACTCAAACTGCTGAATGCTAATTAAAAGATACCTTGGAGTGCGACCTAGGTAATAAAGCTGTTAAAGGCAGTTGAAATGCTGGACATCCTGTCTCCATTTAATTGTTTTACAGGAAACTTTTTTTTAATCCGGCACCGACGGGACCGACGTGGTGCCGGTTCATCAAAAATTCTGGATAACCGAAAGCTATAGTAAAAGATACGGAGAGCTGAGAGCGCCGTATAAAGCAACAAACCCTGTTGCTTAGCAACAAGTGCAGAACAATGGCCACAAGTTCCAAGCGTCTCTGTAGCTTAGCAACAGCTGCAGCCACACCCTTGCACAGCAACAGCTCGAGGAAGGCAAGTAGAATATGAAGTAAAACTTACCTGAACCTACTCCTGAATTTTGCCGGTTAACCGAGATTTCTGGTTATTTAGGTGCCGGTAAATCGAAAGTTTCCTGTATTTCTCTTCAAAGGTCAGCTATCTTGGCCGTATCTTTATAGATGTGGCCTTTCATGTTAGCACCTGTCTTTCTTACACCAGTCAGTGAAACTGCCAGTAGTCACTTTAACTCTTTCCCCACTGCACGGCCCCGCAGGGTAAAGAGGGCGCAACTGGGGTGCCCGCAATGCCAGACCTAGACCGGGTGGAAACGGAGCCACAGCGGAAACGGGGCGCGGGCAGCATGCGGCGGTTTTTAAACCATCGGTTGAAAGAAAACCCACAACGAATGCGAGGTGGGGCGGGGGTGGGGGGAGATTTCAAGATGTGTTAAAGCAGAACGGGAATGCGCTACCCCCACACCCACTCCCCCCCCCCCACCCTCCGCCGTTACGCCCGCCTGTGTCACGCCTCGCCTTGCAGACCCTCGCTCCTCGCCGCTGTCCGCGATCGCCATTATGGTGGGCGGGAGACACACACTTAAACGCAGATTCTCCCTTTGAAAAAGGAAGAACTTGCATTTATATAGCGCCTTTCACGACCTCAGGACGTCCCAAAGCGCTTCACAGCCAATGAAGTACTTTTTGAAGTGTAGTCGCTGTTGTAATGTGGGAAACGCGGCAGCCAATTTGCGCACAGCAAGCTCCCACAAACAGCAATTAAATAAATGGCCAGATCATCTGTTGTTTTTTCTAAAGTGATGTTGGTTGAGGGATAAATATTGGCCGGGACACCGGGGAGAACTTCCCTGCTCTTCTTCCAATAGTGGCCTTGGGATCTTTTACGCCCACCCTAGAGAGCAGACGGAGCCTCGGTTTAACGTCTCATCTGAAAGAAGGCACCTCCGACAATGCGGCACTCCCTCAGCACTGCACCGGGAGCGTCGGCCTGGATTATGGCCTCGAGTCTCTGGAGTGGGACTCGAACCCATGACCTTCTGACTCCGAGGCGAGACCTGACGGGTTTAAGGCGGGAGGGACTACAGATGATTGACGGGTGGAGAGAGGGACGTGTTGGGCTGCAAGGCTCACCATCGCCGTTCTTGAAGATGATCTCGTTGTTGGTGAAGAGGAGTTCCGACATAATGTCCGGGTTTTCCCAGTTCAGCCAGAGGGGCCTCTTAGCCGAAGACATGATCCTGCACTCCTCCAGTCTGTAGGAATGAGAGAAAGACAACTCAGAGCATGTGTGTGACAAGCAAAATCAGGCTGCACCCTCACGTAAAGCTGTAGGCCTCCCGCCCCCTCCCTCACGTGAACAAAACAGTCCCTTTAAGTCTTGCATTTACAGGAAACTTTGTGCTATCCGGCACCGACGGGACCGAGCTGTTGCCGTCCCATCAAAACTGCCGGACAAACCAGCGCTAATGTTGAAACATACGGAGATTTTGAGCTTCGTATCTGCCAACAAACCCTGTTGCTTAGCAACAGCTTCTAAACAGTCGGCCGTACCTTGCAAGCGTCTCTGTAGCTTAGCAACAGCTTCAGCAAGACCTTGCAGAGCCTGACTGGTGAAAAAAAAGCAACGAAAAGAAAAAAAACCCTAACGAAACGGCTCCTGATTTTTGCCGGTGGCTCGAGCATTCCGGACAGTTAACCTCCGGATAAACCAAAGTTTCCTGTATGTAGCGCCTTTCACGACCTCAGGACGTCCCAAAGCGCTTCACAGCCAATGAAGTACTTTTTGAAGTGTGGTCAGTGTTGTAATGTGGGAAACGCAGCAGCCAATTTGCGCACAGCAAGCTCCCACAAACAGCAATGTGATAATGACCCGATAATCTTTTTTAGTGATGTTGTTTGAAGGATAAATATTGGCCCCAGGACTCCAAGGAGAACATCCCCCCTGCTCTTCTTCCAATAGTGGCCGTGGGATCTTTTATGTCCAGCCGAGAGGGCAGACGGGGCCTCGGGTTTAACGTCTCATAGTCGCTGTTGTTTAAGGAGAAGGATAGCAGGGGAGAGAAGGAGGTGGGGCCGGGGTGAAGTGTTTCCTGTTCAAAGCTCTCCTCCTAGTCTTGTAATCATGGAGTATCTCTTACAATCTGAGTTACAGAGGGTCAACCGATGTGCACAGAGGTCAGGAATCGTAGTCATTGGCCCCCTTGACTTTCTGTGCCTCACGGAGGGAGTGGGGGCAGTGGTAAAGCCGTGTAGGCCACAAGCCTGAATTCTCGTTCTGTGCTCCCGTCGGGTGACGCTCTGTCCGGGAGTGCTCAATCGGAAAACAAATTCTTACATTTTTACAAAGTGCTAAATGATTCCCCCCCCCACCCCCCACTCCCCTCACACCCACCCACCCCTAGGTCTGTTTGGAACCTCCTGCAGACTGGCGTTTGACCACCTCCCCGTTTGGTGGCAAGAGGTCGAAGGTCAGTCCTGTCTTGGATCGACTTTTTCCCCCCTCCCCCCGGAGGAACCCCTCGTTGAATTCCCCGCCCCCCCCTCCACAACAGGCCAATGCCGAGGGGAGTAGAGGGAGCTGCTCCCCCCTCCCCTGGTGGTTACCTCAGGTTGCCCAGCTGATGCACGGGGTTGAGGGGGCAGATAAACCCCTGCAGCGCCTCCATGTAATCCGGGCGGCTCATCTGCTCCACCAAGAACTTCATCTGCATCTGGGGGAGGGAGAGAAGAGATTTCAGCAACAACGCAGTCAACCCTGCCGCTCAGCAAACAACACACACCTGTAACATGGTATCATACAGCACAGCAGGCCATTCGGCCCATCGTGCCTGTGCCGGCTCTTTGAACGAGCTCTCCAGTTAGTCCCACTCCCCCTGCTCTTTCCCCATATCACTGCAATTTTTTTTCCCTTTCAAGTATTTATCCAATTCCCTTTTGAAGGCTACTATTGAATCTGTATCCACCACCCCTCTATCGGGCAGCACGTTCCAAATCCTAACCACACGTTGCGTAAAAAAGCTTTTCCCTCACGTTGCCTCTGGTTCTTTTGCCAACCACTGTAAATCTGTGCCCTCTGGTTATCGAGCCTCCTGCCATTGGAAACAGCTTCTCCTTATTTACTCTATCAAAACCGTTCAAAATTTTGAACCACCCCCTTAACCTTCTCTGCTCCAAGGAGAACAATCCCGGCTTCTCCAGTCCCTGAAGTCCCTCATCCCCGGTGCCATTCTAGTAAATCTTCTCCGCACCCTCTCTAAGGCCTTGCCATCCTTCCTAAAGTGTGGTGCCCAGAACTGAACATAAGAATCAGGAGCAGGAGTAGGCCATACGGCCCCTCGAGCCTGCTCCGCCATTCAATATGATCATGGCTAATCTTCTATCTCATCTCCACTTTCCTGCACTATCCCCATATCCCTTGATTCCCTTAATATCCAAAACTCTATCGATCTCTGTCTTGAATATACTCAACGACTGAGCCTCCACAGCCCTCTGGGGTTGAGAATTCCAAAGATTCTCCACCCTCTGAGTGAAGAAATTTCTCTTCATCTCAGTCCTAAATGGCCGACCCCTTATTCTGAGACTGTGACCCCTGGTTCTAGACTCCCCAGCCAGGGGAAACATCCTCCCTGCATCTACCCTGTCAAGCCCTGTAAGAATTTTGTATGTTTCAATGCGATCACCTCTCATTCTTCTAAACCCTAGAGAATATAGGCCTCGTCTACTCAATCTCTCCTCATAGGACAATCCCCCCATCCCAGGAACCAGTCTGGTGAACCTTCGTTGCACTCCCTCTATGGCAAGTATATCCTTCCCTAGGTAAGGAGACCAAAACTGTACACAATACACCAGGTGTTGTCTCACCAGGGCCCTATAGAATTGCAGTAAGACATCTTTACTCTTATACTCAAATCCTCTTGTAATAAAGGCCAACATACCATTTGCTTTCCTAATTGCTTGCTGTGCCTGCATGTTAACTTTCAGTGATTCGTGTACAAGGACACACAGGTCCCTCTGAACACCAACATTTCCCAATCTCTCACCATTTAAAAAATACTCTGCTTTTCTATTTTTCCGACCAAAGTGGATACTCCAGCTGGGAGTCGAACCGGTGTTTTAGTAAGGTTCAGCATAACCTACGCTACCTTCTGCGTCTCGTCCTTCTTCTCCTGTTTCAGGATGTCCGTCAGGTTGATGAGTTTCTCCATGGCCTCCACCTGCCGGATGAGGTGTTTCAGGTACATGCCGCAGGCACGGCAGAAGGACTCCAGCAGTAGGCCGAACCTCTGGCTCACCGTCTTGTTGTGCATTTCGGACCTGTGGGGGGGGGGGGGGGGGGGGTGGGGGCGAGTGGTGGGTCAGTGGGGTCGCTTTGGCACAACGCATGATGCTCAATACATACAGGCCACAGCAGGGACAATCTTTCTCTTTGTACACGCACCTCTCCCTATCTCAGTCACCTCCTCCAGACCCACTCGAGACTTTTCCAGTGCAGTGCTGAAGGAGTGCTGCACTGTCGGAGGTGGCGTCTTTCAGAGGAGACGTTACAACAACAACAATTTTTATATAGCGCCTTTAATAGTAAAACGTCCCAAGGTGCTGCACAGGAGTATTTTAAGACAAATGAGATTTGACACCGATCCACACAAGGATAAGTTAGGGCAGGTGACCAAAAGAGGTAGGTTTTAAGGAGCGTCTTTAAAGAGAGAGGTAGAGAGGTGGACAGTTTAGGCAGGGAGTTCCAGAGCTTAGGGCCCAGGCAACAGAAGGCACGGCACCAAAGGTTGAGCGATTATAATCAGGGATGCTCAAGAGGCCAGAGTTAGAGGAGTGCAGATATCTCGGGGGGGGTTGTGGGGCTGAAGGAGATTAGAGAGATAGGGAGGGGGGCGAGGCCATGGAGGGATTTGATAGTTAAACCGAGGCCCCGTCTGCTCGCTCAGGTAGATGTAAAAAAATCCCGCGGCACTATTTCGAAGAAGAGCAGGGGAGTTATCCCTGGTGTCCTGGACAATATTTATTCCTCAACTAACATCACTAAAAGATGATCTGGTCATTATCACATTGCTGTTTGTGGGAGCTTGCTGTGCACAAATTGGCTGCTGTGTTTCCTACATTACAACAGTGACTGCACTTCCAAAAGTGCTTCATTGGCTGTAAAGCACTTTGGACGTCCTAAGGTCGTGAAAGGCGCTATAGAAATGCAAGTCTTTTTAACCGCCCTCCGAGATCTCCATTCTCCTCCGATTCTGGCCTCTTGTCCACCGCTCACTCCCTTCGCCCCACCCATTGGCGGCTGTGCCTTCAGCCATCTAGGCCCCCAAGCTCTGGAATTCTCTCTCTCTGTGTGTCTCTCTCTCTCCCCGTCTCTCTCTCTCTCTCATCCCCCCCCCCCCCCCCCGTCTCTCTCTCTCTCTCTCTCTCTCTCCCCGTCTCTCTCTCTCTCTCTTCCCCGTCTCTCTCTCTCTCTCTCTTCCCCGTCTCTCTCTCTCTCTCTCTTCCCCGTCTCTCTCTCTCTCTCTCTCTTCCCCCCCGTCTCTCTCTCTCTCTCTCTTCCCCCCCGTCTCTCTCTTCCCCCCCGTCTCTCTCTCCCCCATCTCTCTCCCTCTCTCCCCCCCGTCTCTCTCTCTCCCCCCCTCTCTCTCTCTCCCGTCTCTCTCTCCCCCGTCTCTCTCCCATCTCTCTCTCTCCCCCCCATCTCTCATCTCTCTCCCTCCCTCGTCTCTCTCTCTCTCTCCCTCTCTCTCCCTCTCTCTCTCCCCCATCTCTCTCCCTCTCTCTCTCCCCATCTCTCCCTCTCTCTCCCTCTCTCTCTCCCCCATCTCTCTCCCTCTCTCTCTCCCCATCTCTCTCTCTCTCACCCCATCTCTCTCCCTCTCTCTCTCCCCCCATCTCTCTCCCTCCCTCTCTCTCTCCCTCTCCCCCCCATCTCTCTCCCTCTCCCCCCCATCTCTCTCCCCCTCTCTCTCTTCCCCCATCTCTCTCCCTCCCTCTCTCTCTCCCTCTCTCCCTCTCTCCGTCTTCCTTAAAACCTACCTCTCTGACCAAGCTTTTGTTCAAATGTCCTCATGTGGCTCGGTGTCAAATTTTGTTTTGATAACGCTCCTGTGAAGCGCTTTGAGACGTTTTACTACGATTTCCTTTACTAGCACTGGGGTTTTTTCGGCCTCTCATGGGAGGTTACGCGGCTGCGAGGGGGAGGGAGGGAAGGGGTGGGAAGTGTCTCATCATCATGGTGTGTGGGGCAGACTTGATGGTCTTCTCCTGCCTGCCAATTTCGTATGCTCGTATATAAATGATGGCGAGTGATGCTGGCAAGGCCGGCATTTATTGCCCATCCTTAATTGCGCTGAGCAGGTGATGGTTGGGCCTTCTCCTGGCCATTCTTGATATAACGGAGTGACTTGCTAGGCCACTTTACAGGTCCATGGAGAGTCAACTGGGTAAGGATGGCAAGTTCCCTTCTCTGAAGGACATTAGAAAGAAAGACTTGCATTTATATAGCGCCTTTCACGACCTCAGGACATGTCAAAGCGCTTTGCAGCCAATGAAGTACTTTTTGAAGTGTGGTCACTGTTGCAATGTAGGAAACACGGCAGCCAATTTGCTCCCACAAACAGCAATGTGATAATGACCAGATCATCTGTTTCGGTGATGTTGATTGAGGGATAAATATTGGCCCCAGGACACCGGGGAGAACTCTGCTTCGAAATAGCGGCCGTGGGATCTTTTACATCCACCCGAGAGCGCAGACGGGGCCTCGGTTTAACGTCTCATCCGAAAGACGGCACCTCCGACAGCGCGGCGCTCCCTCAGTACTGGCACCGGGAGGGTCAGCCTAGATTTTTGTGCTCAAGTCCCTGGAGTGGGATTCGAACCCACAACCTTCTGACTCCGAGGCGAGGGTGCTACCCACTGAACCACTGGCTGACACATTGGGTTTTTAAACAACAACCCGGCAGTTCCCATGGCCATCACATGCCAGCCCACAGATCACCAGCGTTATTGGATGTACTCCTGCTGTGATTTGAACGCCCAACACTTAGGTTGCTAGTCCAGTGTCGTTAACTACTACACTACCATCCCCACAACGGGGTATTGGTCCGCTGTTGGGGGGAGGGGGGTTACCCTCAGGCAGCCTCGCCTAAGTGGGCCATTCTTTACGAGAGAGCCCGGACCATCACCGACGATGCTATTCGACAGTGGAAGCCATCACAGCATCTCACCCGACCCCGAGACTAGTTCATTACCCTGAAGGGGCGAGTGCCTGGAATGTGGGATGTTCTGCTCTGCAGGGGGTCAGCGATACCCCTGGGGTGGTGGAAGAGGCAGAAGGGAGGAAGCTTTACTTATGGAGCCAAATATTAGTAATAATTCTGATTTGACCAGTTTCCGTCGGGCTCAGCTCAGCAGTGTGAGCGATTCTAAAGTGGCGAATAAGTTCTGCTACCCGCATCCCACGATAGCCTGGCATGGCCTGTATCCCGTGGCAGCCTGGCATGGCCCGGGGGTCACATACTCACTTTAGATGCCAGAAGAAGAAGTGTCCAATCCTCTGATTCGTTAAGGCCTTCTTCAGCAGGAACCTTCCCAGCGGGTTGTCCAGATACTGCTCGTACTTCAGGACCTGCCGAGAAAACCCGGGGCAAACAGGTGAAGCAGGGATCGCGAGAGCCTCCCAGTTACCACCCTCCCACCCCATTCTCACCTGGAGTCTCCACAAAACCCTCCATTTCTCACATGCAGTCTCCCCAAATATCTCCCATTTCTCACCTACAGTCTCCCCAAATATCTCCCATTTCTCACCTAGTCTCCCAAAATATCTCCCATTTCTCACCTAGTCTCCCAAAATATCTCCCATTTCTCACCTCCAGTCTCTCCAAATAGCTCAATTTCTCACCTGCACTCTCCCCAGTTCTCAGCTGAAGTCCCCTCAATTGCTGCCCGTACTCTCTCCAGTTTCTCCGCCCCCCACCCCCCCCAACCACTCCCCACCCCCTCATTTCCTAGCTGGAATCTTCCCAATTCCCTTCGCCAATCCTCATTTGGAATTCCCCCCCATTCTCGCCAACAGTCTCCCCAATACTCACCCGCAGTTTGCCCAATTCTTCCCCCCATTTCTCACCTGGAGTCTCCCCAACTCCCCCCACACCCCATCAACTTCACACCTGGAATCTCCCTTCACCAAGTATGTGGGCTATTGCAAATCGACGTGCCCTGCATATCCCATCTGATTCCCAGCTTCCTGATTTTCAAGGAGGATTAAAAAAAAGGAGAGGCTTATAATACAGGCCGGTGAGCAGGGTAGAGGCCCTATGTCAGAGCGCCCTTATTTTTAAATCGCGTGTAGCCCTGCGCTGAACCTTTTATAGTGAAGAGATTGCCTGCATCAAGTTAGTCAGTGTCCCGCATATAAAAACTTCAATTAGGTCACAGTTCGGTCCCAGCTGGAATAGTGGGCGCGATCTTGCAGCCCCGGGGAGGCGGGTCTGCCGGGAAAATGGCAGAATCTGGGGGCGGGTCCCCATCCCGCCCCCAACCCACCTCCATGCCATCTTGCCAGGAGGCGGGTAGCCGACCCGCGCCGGGTCCCGTCTCCTTGGAGGCGGGAAGGGGATTACAGCCACTTAACTGCCTGTTAGCAGGTAGTTAACAGGCAGATAAGAGGATTATCCCCATTTTGCCCACTCAAGTGCAGGCTTCCCGAAGGCTGCGAACCCCGCCAGGGTCACCCAGGCGAGTAGTGGGTCTGCGGGGGTCGAAGGGGTGCAAAAGTGCGCTGTGAAGGTAAGTGATGGGTGCAAGTGTGGAGAGGTAAGTATGTGAAGGTGAGTAGAAAGTGTTAGAAAAAGTTTACTTACCTTTGTTTCTTCCTGCAGGCTTCAGTCGGTGGGTATGCGGAGAGTCTCGCACCTCCGCGGTAGAGAGGACAGATGGCCGTTGCATTCTCCAACGCAGCAACCATCTAATTTCTGCTAAAGAGGTTTGATGAGTCTTGAATTCAAGAACTCATCAAACTACAGAGAATGTCAGTGTTTGACAGCTTCACAGAGCTGTCAAACGAAGATGAAACGTCATACGCTGACGTCCTCTGTAACCGGCTTTCCCTTAATTGGCCTGCTAAGCCCGCTGGGCGGGCTCAACAAGGTCGATCAAGGGAAAATAGTGCGAGTTGGCCAGAAGTCGATGGAGACGGGACTGAAACCTGACAAGCTGGAGTCCTGCCTCCAAAAGCTCCCCATTGGCAAAAATCCAGCCCACTGAGTGTGTCCAATTCTAGGACAGGGTTACTTTAGGAAGGATGTCAAGGCTGAGAGAGGATGCAGAGGAAACATAGAAGATAGGAGCAGGAGTAGGCCATTCGGCCCCTCGAGCCTGCTCCGCCATTCAATGCGATCATGGCTGATCATCCAAATTCAGTGCCCGGTCCCTGCTTTCTCCCCATATCCCTTGATCCCTTTAGCCTTAAGAAATATATCCAACTCCTTCTTGAATATATTTAATGAATTGGTCTCTACTGCCTTCTGTGGTAGAGAATTCCACAGGTTCACCACTCTCTGGGTGAAGAAATTCCTCCTCATTTCTGTCCTAAATGGCTTACCCCTTATCCTTAGACTGTGACCCCTGGTTCTGGACTCCCCGACCATCGGGAATATCCTTCCTGCATCTAGTCTGTCTAGTCCTGTTAGAAATTTATAAGTTTCAATGAGATCCCCTCTCATTCTTCTAAACTCCAGTGAGTATAAGCCCAATCGACCCAATCTCTCCTCATACGTCATTCCTGCCATCCCAGGTATCAGCCTGGTGAATCTTCGCTGCACTCTCTCCATGGCAAGAACATCCTTCCTCAGATAAGGCGACCAAAACTGCACACAATACTCAAGGTGTGGTCTCACCAAGGCCCTGTACAACTGCAGCAAGACATCCTTGTTCCTGTACTCGAACCCTCTCGCTACGAAGGCCAACATACCATTTGCCTTCTTAACCGCCTGCTGCACCTGCATGCTTACCTTCAGCGACTGGTGCACAAGGACACCCAGGTCTCGTTGCACTTCCCCTTCTCCCAATCTATTGCCGTTCAGATAATAATCTGCCTTCCTGTTTTTGCCACCAAAGTGGATAACCTCACATTTATCCACGTTATACTGCATCTGCCCATGCTTCTGCCCAATCACCCAACCTGTCCAAATCATCCTGGAGATTCTCGGCATCCTCCTCACAGCACACACGCCCACCCAGCTTTGTGTCATCTGCAGGAGAATTACCAGAATGGGTACCAGGGACGTGGAGAGACTAGAGAGGCTGGGATTGTTCTCCTTAGAGCAGAGAAGAAGGTTAAGGGGAGATTTAATAGAGGTGTTCAAAGTTAGAGGTAAATAAGGAGAAACTGTTTCCACTGGCAGGAGGTAACCAGAGGACACAGATTTAAGGTAATTGGTCAAAGAACAAGTGGGGGAGATGAGGAGAAATCGATTTACACAGCGAGTTATGATGATCTGGAATGCGCTGCCTGAAAGGGCGGTGGAAGCAGGTTCAATAGTCACTTTCAAAAGGGGAATTGGATAAACACTTGAAAAGGAAAAATTTGAAGGGCTGTGGGGAAAGAGCAGAGGCGGAGTGGGACTAATTGGAGAGCTCTTTCAAAGAGCCGGCACAGGCACGATGGGCCAAATGGCCTCCTTCTGTGCTGTGTGATTCTATCACGTGGTTAGGGGTCATTTTAAACAGGCCACAGATGTGACGGGTGTGGTTTCCCCCCTCCGCCCCCCTCCACTCACTTGAACCAGCTGGATGAGGTACTGAGACAGGCGGTCGTCAGTCAGCCCTTTAACCAAACACTTCACCGCAAACTCGCGCACCATGGGGTCGGGGAAGTTGCAGTCCAGCAGCTCCAACGCCTGCTCTGGTTTAATGAGAGGCCAGTCCTTCAGCAGGCAGTACATCTGGTGAGAGAGAAACCGTGGTGAGAAAGAAGCGAGGGAGGGAAGCAAACAAGTGCTCGCCTGGCTGGCCCTCCCATCCTTGCATGCTCCGTAACTGCCCCAGTGTCCCCTAACTCGCACCAAGTCCCGTTCACGCGTCGTCCCAGCCCACCACGCCCGCTGACCTACGTTGTTGGCTCCAGGTCGGCAATGCCTTCAATTTTAAAATCCTTGTTTTTCCCAAATATCCTCCACGGCCTCGCCCCAACCCCTTCCCCCACCTCTAACCTCCTCCAGTCCTACAACCAATGTCCCCGCTAATTTTCTTTTGGGAGCGTGGCCCCTTTAAGGGGCCGAGCGGCCCATTCAAACTTCTGCGCACGCGTGCGGCTTTTCCGATTGAGAAACCGGCAAGCAGTCTGCGCGGGAGCTTCAGACAGCCGCGCGGCTCAAACGGGAACATTGTCGACAACCCTCAGAGATCTCTGCACTCCTCCGATTCTGGCCTCTCGCGCATCATCCCCCCCCCCCCCCCCCCCAATTTCCACCGCTCCAGCACTGGCGGCCGTGCCTTCAGCCGCCGAGGCCCTAAGCTCTGGGATTCCCTTTGATAACGCTCCTGTGAAGCGCCTTGGGACGTTTTACTAGATTACAGCGCGCTGTATAAATGCAAGTTGTTGGAAAAATAAAAATCCGACAGGACAGTCTCGGGGTCACACTGCATCTGTACGTTAGCAGCCAGTCTGTGACCTTATTTATAGATTATTTTAAATCTTTGTACGCGCACACTTCCTGTTGTCATGATTTTTCGTCACTTTTCATGTCAACATTTAACATTGAAACTGCCGATGTAAACACTTACAATGGAAATCCTGTATGTAAACATAAGGGCCTGGAATTTGTCCAATGAGGCGAGATTGAGTCGATCAGGGTCTATATTCTCTGGAGTTTAGTAGAATGAGAGGTGATCTCATTGAAGCAAGTAAGATTCTGAGCAGGATTGACAGGGTAGATGCTGAGAGGCTGTTTCCCCTGGCTGGAGAGTCTAGAACGAGGGGGCACAGTCTCAGGATAAGGCGTCGGCCATTTAGGACTGAGATGAGGAGAAACTCAGAGGATTGTGAATCTTGAATTCTCTGCCCCACAGGGCTGTGGATGCTCAGTCATTGAGTATATTCAAGGCCGAGACAGATAGATTTTTGGACTCTCGGGGAATCAAGGGATATGGGGATAGTGCAGGAAAGTGGAGTTGAGGTAGAAGATCAGCCATGATCTTATTGAATGGCGGAGCAGGCTCGAGGGGCCTTACGGCCCACTCCTGCTCCTATTTCTTATGTTATCAATTTGCGGTCAACGGCGAAGCAACGGCCTTCGCTGCAGGCTCCAAAGTACGCTCCCCGTGTCGAGAACGTCAGGGTTTTCCGACCTTCAATTCAAATCAACGGAAGGTAGTGGGGATTCCCTAACCCAAGCTGCTGCGACGTCAACAGGCTGTCTAAGCAGCCAATCCAAAAGGCAGAGTTCTCACAAGACAGCGAACCAGGAGGTGAGTCAGCTCTTAAAATTCTAACTTTTTAAAAATGTTGAGAGAGCAAAAGAAAGATTGGGGGGTGGGGGGGCTCTCACATGGGGTGGGGGGAAAGGCAAACCTGAAATAAAAATGGACAAACTTAAAAAAAATGTTTAAACCCTTTTTTTGAAAATGTTCTTTTAAAAAAAAATTTAAATGGACAACTTTCACACTGGACAAAATTTAAATTAGTTTTTCCAGGCCCTTAACATTTGTTTAGCATTCAATATGCCAGTTACACCTAATCCCTTACGGCCTAACTTTTAGTGGGGAATTGAACAGCGCACTTACTGCGGAAGAGGCGATGTTTTCGTCAGTTTGCCTGATTACACAGATTGCCGGGTCTGTGGGGTGGTGGAGAGGGTGGGGAAGGGGGCGGTGGGGGAGGGGCACAGCGCAGCCTGCGTCGGAGCGGTCAACGACAGACCGCAACTTCAGGATTTCCACCTACGCCGAATCCCAAAGCAGCGGTCAGCTTCAAAAGGCGAAATGACGGCAAACACAAATTCCGGTCCTTTAAGCGCAGTTCCAGCTACAGGAAACTCTCGATTTACCGGCACCTAAATAACCGGAATTCTCTGTTAACCGGCAAAATTCAGGAGTAGGTTCAGGTAAGTTTTACTTCATATTAGTGGCCTGTTCCTGGATCTTGTGGCCGGGTTCCTGCACCTGTTGCTAAGCAACAGGGACGCCTGGATCTTGTGGCCGGGGTTCCTGCACCTGTTGCTAAGCAACAGGGACGCTTGGATCTTGTGGTCGGAGTTCCTGCACCTGTTGCTAAGCAACAGGGAAGCCTGGATCTGTTGCTGTGTACGGAGCTCTCGTACCTTTTACTATACCTCGCTGTAATCCGGACTTTTTGATAAACCGGCACCACGCCGGTCCCGGATAAAAAAGAGTTTCCTGTAGTAGGTGCTGCAAGTTCCTAAAGATCTCTCGCCCAACTCTGTTGCCATCTTGTATATGAAAACCCATATATTTATCAATCCGCCATGGGCAACTACCAATATTTATTTAGCAGGCACGGTGGGCCGAATAGCCGCCTTCGGTGCTGTTACCATTCCATGCCATAGATAGGGTTCAGAGGAGATTTACCAGAACGACACCGGGGCTGAGGGACTTCATGAGGAGTGACTGGAGAAGCCGGGATTGTTCGCCTTCGAGCAGAGAAGGTTAAGGGGAGATTTAATAGAGGCGTGCAAAATCATGAGGGATTTTGATGAGAGTAAATAAGGAGAAACTGTTTCCACTGACAAGAGGGTTGGTAACCAGAGGACACAGATTTAAGATAAATCGGCAAAAGAACCAGAGGGGAGATGAGGTTTATTTAGGCAGCGAGTTATTGTGATCTGGAACGCGCTGCCTGAAAGGGCGGTGGAAGCAGATTCAATAGTAACTTTCAAAAGAGAATTGGATAAATTCTTGAAAAGGAAACATTTGCAGGGCTGGGGGGGGGGGGGGGGGTGGGGGAAAGAGAGCAGGGGCTAATTGGAGAGCGTTTTCAAAGAGCCGGCACAGGCACGATGGGCCGAATGGCCTCCTTCCGCGCTGTATCATTCGACGGTTCTATAAACGCAAGTTTTTTTATTTCTCACTTGAAGTCCACACACGTGGACTTCCAGGGATTGGTGACTGGGTAACTCCTGCCTAATTGGCCTTTGCAAGGCCACCTTCACCCCTGGAGGTGCCACGGTCAACTGCTGACCCATGTAGGAGGTCGCCGGACCGCTTGCCAGTGCAGTTCTTTAAGCAGCCACAAGGCGGCAGATGAACGCAGCTCTCTCGCTGTGGGGGAAAAGCGCCAAAGCCCAAGGCCTGTTGACCGGTGAGAAAAGCTACCCTGAAGGCAGGAGGGGGGCGGTGGACATCTCAGTGCAAACCCAGACTGAAGGAATATCATCAGAAACTACCGGGATCAATGCCTGTAAGCCTCGCAGAGACCTTCAGAACAGCACAGAACAAAGCGTCTGTGAAAGTGGAACACGGGAACATGAACATTCGGCCCCTCTAGCCTGTTCCGCCTGTTGCATCACTACAGCAGGAGAACTGGTATTACTCTGCACCCATATTCCCAGTGTCACACGTGACGGTCCTGTAGAAATCACAGGAGGCGGCCATTCGGCCCATCGTGCCTGTGCCGGCTCTTTGGAAGTGCTCTCCAATTCGTCCCTGCTCTTTCCCCGATAGCTCTGCAAATTTTTCCTCTTCAACGATTTATCCAATTACCTTTTGAAAGTTACTATTGAATCTGCTTCCACCGCCCTTTCAGGCAGCGCATTCCAGATCGTTGTGTAAAATAAAATTCTCCTCATCTCCCCTCTGGCTCTTTTGACAATTATCTTAAATCTGTGTCCTCTGGTTACCGACCCTCCTGCCAGTGGAAACAGTTTCTCCTTATTTACTCGATCAAAATCCCTCATGATTTTGAACGCCTCTATTAAATCTCCCCCTATATCTTTACCAATCCCTTGTGAAGTCCCTTTGGCCTCCTACGCACTATACTGAAACTGCAGTGTTCTTTTATCAGGAGATGTGCGTAACACAAGTCAGAGGCTGAACACACGATGGCAAAGCGTGAGCAGGACCAATGTTCCCTGTAATTATTTTGTTTTTTTTTGCTGCCCGGCCTCTTTAACTGGCTGTGCGGCCCATTTCCATTGCAATATTTGCGCGTGCACGGTTTCTCCCATGTGAAAGCTGGTGACCGGCCTGCGCGGGGCCTCCAGACCACTGCGCGGCTTAACGGGAACGCCGCGCAGGACACGCGAGCACAAGGGCGTGCACCAGCGAGAGTTTACGATTGGTCTGGTGCTTTCACTCTGTCTCGAGACGCGCGCTCGTCAACAGCAAGCCTCCCCGCCCCCCACCCCGACATCCCGCGGGCGCAGATATCGGGGGACCCCCAGCTTTCATTACCTGAGCCACCTCGTCCCGCGAGTTCCACTTCACAGACAGCAGCAACTTGGGGAGAGTCTCCGGTATGTTCACACAGTAATGTCTAAAAAAAAAGGCAATTCAAGGCAATGAGTTCGGCATCATGGGATCTCTCCTCCTGTTCAGCCCAGACCATTCCTCCGCATTCCCTCATTTTCTCTCCTTTCCTGAAACTCTACTGGGAAGCCCTGTCCCCAACTGTGACATTCAGCGTCAGAAGGCTCTTCAACCATGGAAGGCATCACAGCGGAGCCAAACACGCATTTGAGAGGAGCGGGAAGCCCCGGCAGATTTCTGGAGCCCTCGCCTCTGATTCAGAAGGTCGTGGGTTCAAATCCCACTCCAGAGACTTGAGCACAGAATCCCGTTGAGGGAGGGTTGCACTGTCTGAGGTGCCAACTTTTGGATAAGACATTCAAACGGAGTCTGCCTATTCAGGGGGATGTAAAAGATCCCATGGCACTACTTGAAGAAAAGCAGGGCGTGCATCCCTGACCTGTACCCTCCAGTACTGTACCCCAGTGTTATACAGTGACAGACCTGTACCCACCAGTACTGTACCCCAGTGTTACAGTGACAGTCCTGTACCCACCAGTACTGTACCCCAGTGTTATACAGTGACAGTCCTGTACCCACCAGTACTGTACCCCAGTGTTATACAGGGACAGACCTGCACCCACCAGTACTGTACCCCAGTGTTATACAGGGACAGACCTGTACCCACCAGTACTGTACCCCAGTGTTATACAGTGACAGTCCTGTACCCACCAGTACTGTACCCCAGTGTTATACAGGGACAGACCTGCACCCACCAGTACTGTACCCCAGTGTTATACAGTGACAGACCTGTACCCACCAGTACTGTATCCCAGTGTTATATAGTGACAGACCTGTAATCACCAGTACTGTACCCCAGTGTTATACAGTGACAGACCTGTACCAACCAGTACTGTACCCGTGTTATACAGTGACAGACCTGAACCCACCAGTACTGTACCCCAGTGTTATACAGTGACAGACCTGTACCCACCGGCACTGTACCCCAGTGTTATACAGTGACAGACCTGTACCCACCAGTACTGTACCCCAGTGTTATACAGTGACAGACCTGAACCCACCAGTACTGTACCCCAGTGTTATACAGTGACAGACCTGTACCCACCGGCACGGTACCCCAGTATTATACAGTGACAGACCTGTACCCACTAGTACTGTACCCCAGTGTTATACAGTGACAGACCTGTACCCACCGGCACTGTACCCCATTGTTATACAGTGACAGACCTGTACCCACCGGCACTGTACCCCAGTGTTATACACTGACAGACCTGTACCCCCCAGTACTGTACCCCAGTGTTATACAGTGACAGTCCTGTACCCACCAGTACTGTACCCCAGTGTTATACAGTGACAGACCTGTACCCACCAGTACTGTACCCGTGTTATACAGTGACAGACCTGTACCCACCAGTACTGTACCCCAGTGTTATACAGTGACAGACCTGTACCCACCAGTACGGTACCCCAGTGTTATACAGTGACAGACCTGTACCCACCAGTACTGTACCCCAGTGTTATACAGTGACAGACCTGTACCCACCAGTACAGTACCCCAGTGTTATACAGTGACAGACCTGTACCCACCAGTACTGTACCCCAGTGTTATACAGTGACAGACCTGTACCCACCAGTACTGTACCCCAGAGTTATACAGTGACAGACCTGTACCCACCAGTACTGTACCCCAGTGTTATACAGTGACAGGCCTGTACCCACCAGTACTGTACCCAAGTGTTATACAGTGACAGACCTGTACCCACCAGTACTGTATCCCAGTGTTATACAGTGACAGACCTGTAATCACCAGTACTGTACCCCAGTGTTATACAGTGACAGACCTGTACCCACCAGTACTGTACCCCAGTGTTATACAGTGATAGACCTGTACCCACCAGTACAGTACCCCAGTGTTATACAGTGACAGACCTGTACCCACCAGTACTGTACCCCAGTGTTACACAGTGACAGACCTGTACCCACCAGTACTGTACCCCAGTGTTACACAGTGACAGACCTGTACCCACCAGTACTGTACCCCAGTGTTATACAGTGATAGACCTGTACCCTCCAGTACTGTACCCCAGTGTTACACAGTGACAGACCTGTACCCACCAGTACTGTACCCCAGTGTTACACAGTGACAGACCTGTACCCACCAGTACTGTACCCCAGTGTTATACAGTGATAGACCTGTACCCTCCAGTACTGTACCCCAGTGTTACACAGTGACAGACCTGTACCCACCAGTACTGTACCCCAGTGTTATAGTGACAGACCTGTACCCACCAGTATTGTACCCCAGTGTTATACAGTGACAGACCTGTAGCCACCAGTACTGTACCCCAGTGTTACAGACCTGTAACCACCAGTACTGTACCCGTGTTATACAGTGACAGACCTGTAGCCACCAGTACTGTACCCCAGTGTTAGTGGCAGACCTGTACCCACCAGTACTGTACCCCAGCATTATACAGTGACAGACCTGTACCCACCAGTACTGTACCCCAGAGTTAGTGACAGACCTGTACCCACCAGTACTGTACCCCAGTGTTATACTGGGACAGACCTGTACCCACCAGTACTGTACCCCAGTGTTTTACAGTGACAGACCTGTACCCACCAGTACTGTACCCCAGTGTTAGTGACAGACCTGTACCCACCAGTACTGTACCCGTTATACAGTGACAGACCTGTAATCACCAGTACTGTACCCCAGTGTTATACAGTGATAGACCTGTACCCACCAGTACGGTACCCCAGTGTTATACAGTGACAGACCTGTACCCACCAGTACTGTACCCCAGTGTTATACAGTGACAGACCTGTACCCACCAGTACAGTACCCCAGTGTTATACAGTGACAGACCTGTACCCACCAGTACTGTACCCCAGTGTTATACAGTGACAGGCCTGTACCCACCAGTACTGTACCCCAGTGTTATACAGTGACAGACCTGTACCCACCAGTACTGTATCCCAGTGTTATATAGTGACAGACCTGTAATCACCAGTACTGTACCCCAGTGTTATACAGTGACAGACCTGTACCCACCAGTACTGTACCCCAGTGTTACACAGTGACAGACCTGTACCCACCAGTACTGTACCCCAGTGTTACACAGTGACAGACCTGTACCCACCAGTACTGTACCCCAGTGTTATAGTGACAGACCTGTACCCACCAGTACTGTACCCGTGTTATACAGTGACAGACCTGTACCCACCAGTACTGTACCCCAGTGTTATACAGTGACAGACCTGCACCCACCAGTACTGTACCCCAGTGTTATAGTGACAGGCCTGTACCCACCAGTACTGTACCCCAGTGTTATACAGTGACAGACCTGCACCCACCAGTACTGTACCCCAGTGTTATACAGTGACAGACCTGTACCCACCAGTACTGTACCCCAGTGTTATAGTGACAGACCTGTACCCACCAGTACTGTACCCCAGTGTTATATAGTGACAGGCCTGTACCCACCAGTACTGTACCCCAGTGTTATAGTGACAGGCCTGTACCCACCAGTACTGTACCCCAGTGTTATACAGTGACAGACCTGTACCCACCAGTACTGTACCCCAGTGTTATACAGTGACAAACCTGTACCCACCAGTACTGTACCCCAGTGTTATACAGGGACAGACCTGTACCCACCAGTACTGTACCCCAGTGTTATACAGGGACAGACCTGCACCCACCAGTACTGTACACCAGTGTTATACAGGTGACAGACCTGTACCCACCAGTACTGTACCCCAGTGTTATACAGGGACAGACCTGTACCCACCAGTACTGTACCCCAGTGTTATACAGGGACAGACCTGCACCCACCAGTACTGTACACCAATGTTATACAGGTGACAGACCTGTACCCACCAGTACTGTACCCCAGTAATATACAGTGACAGACCTGTACCCAAAGGACTGTACCCCACCATTATACAGTGACAAAATGCGCTCTACAAAACACAGCCCAAATTTGGAAGGACATAGTGGTGCTGCTTTTCTGCCCCTCCGCCCCGCCCTGGACTCCACCACCAGTGATTTACAAACATTTTTTTTCCCCATTCGTGGGATGTGGGCATCGCTGGCAAGGCCAGCATTTATTGCCGATCCCTAGTTGCCCTTGAGAAGGTGGTGGTGAGCCGCCATCTTGAACCGCTGCAGTCCCGTGTGGTGAAGGTGCTCCCACAGTACTGTTAGGGAGGGAGTTCCAGGATTTTGGCCCAGCGACGATGAAGGAACGGCCGATATATTTCTAAGTCAGGATGGTGTGTGACTTGGAGGGGAACTTGGAGGTGGTGGTGTTCCCATGCGCCTGCTGCCCTTGTCCTTCTAGGTGGTGGAGGTCGCGGGTTTGGGAGGTGCTGCCGAAGAAGCCTTGGCGAGTTGCTGCAGTGCATCTTGTAGATGGTACACACTGCAGCCACGGTACGCCGGTGGTGGAGGGAGTGAATGTTTAAGGTGGTGGATGGGGTGCCGATCAAGCGAGCTGCTTTGTCCTGGATGGTGTCGAGCTTCTTGAGTGTTGCTGCAGCTGCACTGATCAGTGGACAGAGTAGGAATAACCTCATCCACCGGGAATGCCGCCCCAGCCCTCCTTTTACCTGTGTCTCCAAAGGAAGTCCTTCTCCTGCTCTGTGATCTCAGACAGCGGGTCACGGTTGTAGATGTTCCGTAGCTGCTCGATGTCACTGTCAGTCAGGTTGCTGTCTCGAGCCAAGCGGTTACTCTGCAGGACACAGGAAATTACTCAGGCGGGGTCCCAGCTGCCGACTTTAAGGGGGAGCGGGGGGGAGCAATTCTAAACTGACCCACGGGACTGGGGCAACGCTGGTTTCACACCACGCGCCCAATATTGCTCTCTATTTGCTTAAACGATCGTTTCAATCGGGCGGGGTGTGAAACCGCCGTTCCCCATCCACCGCCACCCGACCCCATGGGCTTCTCGCCCGGAGAGTTTGGTTAAAATCACCCCCCCACCCCACCGTCCCGAAATTCAACGGGAATCATTCCAACTTCGTGCGATAATCACATCAGCCCTCCCGTTAAACCCCGCTCCCGGTTTACGTTGCAATTGAAGCGAGTGGAAATGAACGTCGGGAGATTATGTTTAGCACAGGGAACAGGAGGAGGCCATTCAGCCCCTCGAGCCTGTTCTGCCATTCAATCAAGATCGGGGCTGACCTGTATCATGACTCCATCTACCCGCCTTTGCTCCACAGTCACTCGATACCCTCACCCAAACAAACATCTAGCGATCTCAGTCGTAAAAACTCCAACTGACCCCCAGCATCCACAGCCTTTTGGGAGAGAGTTTTCCAGATTTTCACTGCCCTTTGTGTGACGAAGTGCTTCCTGCTTTCTCTGCCAAGGGCCCTGGTTAATTTTAATATTACGTCCCCTTATTCTTGATTCCCCCACAAGAGGAAATAGTCCCTCTTTGTTTCTGTCCTTTCACATTGCTGTTTGTGGGAGCTTGCTGTGCACACATTGGCAGCCACCTTTCCTACATTACAACAGCGGCTCCACTTCAGGAAAAAAAAAGTACAGGAAACTTTGGTTAACTGTCCGGAATGCTCGATCCACCGGCAAAATTCAGGAGTCGGTTCAGTAAGTTTTTTTTCTTTTCGTTGCTTTTTTTTTTCCACCAGTCAGGCTCTGCAAGGTCTCGCTAAAGCTGTTGCTTAGCTACAGAGATGCTTGCAAGCTACGGCCGACTGTTTAGAAGCTGTTGCTAAGCAACAGGGTTTGTTGCCAGATACGGAGCTCAAGAGCTCCGTATGTTTTAACATTAGCGCTGGTTTGTCCGGCAGTTTTGATGGGACAGCAACAGCTCGGTCCCGTCGGTGCGGATATCACAAAGTTTTCTGTACTTCATTGGCTGCAAGGCGCTTTGGGACGTCCGCAGGTCATGATAGGCGCTGGAGGAATGAGAGTCCTTTCTTTTGTGATTCTGTGGGATTTTTCTGCCTTTTCGATTGTCTCACATTTTGGGGTCGATTTTCCTGAAGCGGTCGGGAAGAAGGCGGGACTACAACTTTCGGGTTTTAGACCCGCCTACTTTGACGTCCGGCCAATCCGTGCGATTTTCCCCTGATTGACCTTGTTGCGCCCGCCCAGTGGGCTCAGCAGGCCAATTAAGGGCCACCCGGCAACAGGTGACATCACAGACTGCAATTTCATCTGTCAAGAGCTTTTGACCGATGAAATATCTGTTTCACAGCTGTTTGAAGCTGCCAAACACTGACAGTCTGAGTTCTAACCTGAGTCCTTCTGCACAGACTCAGTTAGAACTCTCAGCAGCACTCAAAGCTGAAGGCTGTGACTTTTCACAGATCGCAGCCGTTCAGCTTTAAGTGCTGGCTGAGTGATGGGCTCCCGACGGCTACAGGAAGAAAGGCTGTTAAGGTAAGTACAGGTAAGTAAAAGTTCTTTAGACACACCAAACACACTTACCTTTGCACTCATGCACCCATCACTCACCTGAGCACCGACATCGCGACCCCTCCAACTCCTTCAACCCGACGGCCCGCCTGCTCTAACCTGGCGTGGTTTAGAGCCATCGGGAATCCCACACGACACCCCTCAAAATAGGGATTAGGCTAAAAACTGCCTGTTAACAGGCAGATAATTGGCACTAATCCCTTCCCGCCTGGTTTCGGGGGGTCCCAGTGCGGGGCGGGTACCCGCCGCCCCTGAAACTTGCGTGGGGCGGGGTTTTGGGCGGGATGGTGTCGGGACCCCCAAATTTGGATTTCCCCCCCCCCACCACACGCCTGAAACCCCACCCGACGGCTCCAGGAAAATCGACCCCTTTCTCTCTCCGTGTGCGCCAGACACCAACCAGGGGGGAAGGCAGGTTGAGAAGTTGATCAAAGTAGCTGAGATGGTGGCACCTCAGAGGCGAGACTAGGCACTTGCATTGTCTCAACCCACCGCCCCACCACCTCCCCAGGAGAACCTCAGCTCGACTCAGACTCGCGCTATTCCCTCTCTCGGGCCCAGGCGTTGAAGAAAAATAAAACCGCCTGGTTTGGACCTCAGGATGGGCCGAAAGGCCTCTTTCTGTGCCGCATCATTCCATGACTGACGCTCGCTTACCAGGCCCACCAGGCAGTAGTTGAAGCCCAGCTCCCTGGACATGCTCCAGTTCGCGTGCTCCTCAATCTCCGCAGCAGCTGGGAACTTCACGGAGTTGCTGAACCAATTAAACTCCAACTCCAGGCATGGGGTTTCCTGGGCGTGCACAGGTGAGGAAAGCACAACAACATTACATTCATAAAACATTAGCTTTAGAACTCTCTGCATTTACAAAAATTGAATACACGCTGGGTTTAATACCACCCCACTTGGGTGGCGCTGACCCATGCAGACTGGAAGGTCACAGGTTGCGCTCCTGTTGCTGTTGCTAGCCCTTGCTCAGTTGGTTGCCCTCTCACCTCAGACAGACGGTCGAGGGTGCAAGCCCTGCTCTAGGACTTGGCAGAAGGTTGCAGGTTCAAGTCCCTCGACTTTACTCCGACTATAGTGGGGGGGGGAATTATTCACTTCAGCTCTTCCCCAAAGCGCACATCAGGAAACCGCAACCCCAGCCTGTGATTTTTCCACCCAACAAAACTAGAACACGGCAAAATTGCTTTGGCCCCAAGGAAAGGGCAAGGGAATGAACATAAGAAATAAGAGGAGTCGGCCATTCGGCCCCTCGAGCCTGCTCTGCCATTCAATGAGATCATGGCTGATCTTCTACCTCAACTCCACCTTCCTGCACTATCCCCATATCCCTTGATTCCCTTAATATCCCAAAATCTATTGATCTCTGTCTTGAATATACTCAACGACTGAGCCTCCACAGCCCTCTGGGGTAGAGAATTCCAAAGATTCACCACCCTCTGAGTGAAGAAATTTCTCCTCATCTCAGTCCTAAATGGCCGACCCCTTATCCTGAGAGTGGGACCCCTGGTTCTAGACTCCCCAGCCAGGGGAAACATCCTCTCAGCATCTACCCTGTCAAGCCCTGTAAGAATTTTATATATTTCAACGAGATTACCTCTCATTCTTCTAAACTCAATCTCTCCTCATAGGACAATCCCCCCATCCCAGGAACCAATCTGGTGAGCCTTCGTTGCACTCCCTCTAAGGCAAGTATATCCTTCCTTAGGTAAGGAGACCAAATGGGACTAAGTGAAGAGATCTTTCAGGGATAGGGAACAGGGGAGATGGGGCGAATAAGGAGAAGGCAGGGGAATGGGACTAAGTGGAGAGATCTTCCAGAGAGAGAGAGAGAGAACAGGCATGAATGGGGAGAGGACGGGGGAATGGGACCAGCGTTCCCGCTAGTTTTTTTTTGGGTGCGCGAGCCCTTTAATGGGCTGCGTGGCCCGTTCAAATTTCCGTGCATGCGCGGTTTTTCCGTTTAAAAGCCGCTGAGCGGCCTGCGCGGGAGCTCCAGACCGCCACGCAGCTTAAAGGGAGCATTGAATGGGACCGAGTCAAGTGGATATAGCAGGTTCAGCCAGCCAGCACGGGCGCGATGGGCTGAACGGCCTCCTTCAGCGCTGTCAGGTTCTACGACACCATGCCTCAGTCCCAACCACAGAAAAGCGCCTCCTTGTGTACCCGTGTGGTAAAATGCCAGACCTCCCCTGCAGCAGTATGATGAAGGGTTGAGCAGGTTGGGCCTATACTCATAGGAGTTTAGAAGAATGAGAGGGGATCTTATTGAAACATATTAAAATTCTGAGGGGGCTCGACAGGGTGGATGCAGGGAGGATGTTTCCCCTAGTGGGGGAATCTAGAACTAGGGGGCATAGTTTCAGGATAAGGGGTCGCCCATTTAAGACGGAGATGAGGAGGAATTTCTTCTCTCAGAGGGTCGTGAATCTTTGGAATTCTCTACCCCAGAGAGCTGTGGAGGCGGAGTCAGTGAATATATTCAAGGCGGAGATTGACAGACATTTGAACTACAGGGGAGTCAAGGGGTACGGGGAGAGCGGGAAAGTGGAGTTGAGGCCAAGATCAGATCAGCCATGATCTTATTGAATGGCGGAGCAGGCTCGAGGGGCCGAATGGCGGACTCCTGCTCCTAATTCTTATGTTCTGAGCAAGACTGGCCAATTGAAGCCAGCAGAGAGAGCAGGCTTTCACCCCATCTATCGGGGCTGTATTTCAACTCAAGTGGAAAAGGCTGATATCTAACCCCGTACCACCCAAGCCATCGTGTGATGGCCATTAAATTTGGACGCTGCACTCTTCATTTTCGGGATGTGGGAGTTGCTGGCACGGCCGGCATTTAATCGCCCATCCCCAATGGTCCCAAGTCGCTGGTGCTGGGCCTTCGACTTCGAACCGCTGCAGTCTTTGTGGTGATGGCTCTCCCACAATGGCATGGAGTTGGGAATCAGAAAGATATTCCTCCGATGAAGAAGGAAGGGCGACCTACGTTCAAGTCAGGATGGTGTGCGACTTGTTTGGTGTTCCCGTGACATCTCTTGTGGTAGAGATCGCAGGGGAGGGAGGTGCCGGCGAAGTAACTTCAGTAACCCTTTCCTACGCCGCTAAATTGGATTTATAGTCAAGCATGTTGCCAGGGTGACCAGATTAGGAGCCAACTATCCTGTTAGGACACGGGGCAGCAGAGTTTTTTTTTTAAATTCACTTAAAGGATCTGGGCGTCGCTGGCAAGGCCAGCATTTATTGCCCATCCCTAGTTGCCCTTGAGACGGTGGTGGTGAGCCACCTTCTTGAACCGCTGCAGTCCATGTGGTGAAGGTACTCCCACAGTGCTGTTAGGGAGGGAGTTCCAGGATTTTTGACCCAGCGACGATGAAGGAACGGCCGATATATTTCTAAGTCAGGATGGTGTGTGACTTGGAGGGGAACTTGGAGGTGGTGGTGTTCCCATGCACCTGCTGCCCTTGTCCTTCTAGGTGGAAGAGGTCGCGGGTTTGGGAGGTGCTGCCGAAGAAGCCTTGGCAAGATGCTGCAGTGCAGGTGCAGCAGGCGGTTAAGAAGGCAAATGGTATGTTGGCCTTCGTAGCGAGAGGGTTTGAGTACAGGAGCAAGGATGTCTTGCTGCAGTTGTACAGGGCCTTGGTGAGACCACACCTTGAGTATTGTGTGCAGTTTTGGTCGCCTTTGGAAGGATGTTCTTGCCATGGAGGGAGTGCAGCGAAGATTCACCAGACTGATACCTGGGATGGCAGGAATGACATATGAGGAGAAATTAGGTCGATTGGGCTTATACTCGGTGGAGTTTAGAAGAATGAGAGGGGATCTCATTGAAACTTATAAAATTCTAACAGGACTGGACAGACTAGATGCAGGAAGGATGTTCCCGATGGCGGGGGAGTCCAGAACCAGGGGTCACAGTCTAAGGATAAGGGGTAAGCCATTTAGGACAGAGAGGAGGAGGAATTTCTTCACCCAGAGAGTGGTGAACCTGTGGAATTCTCTACCACAGAAGGCAGTTGAGGCCAATTCATTAAATATATTCAAGAAGGAGTTAGATATATTTCTTAAGGCTAAAGGGATCAAGGGGTATGGGGAGAAGGCAGGGACAGGGTACTGAATTTGGATGATCAGCCATGATCTCATTAAATGCCGGAGTAGGCTCGAGGGGCCGAATGGCCTACTCCTGCTCCTATCTTCTACAGTATCTTGTAGATGGTACACACTGCAGCCACGGTGCGCCAGTGGTGGAGGGAGTGAATGTTTAAGGTGGTGGATGGGGTGCCAATCAAGCGGGCTGCTTTGTCCTGGATGGTGTCGAGCTTCTTGAGTGTTGTTGGAGCTGCACTCATCCAGGCAAGTGGAGAGTATTCCATCACACTCCTGACTTGTGCCTTGTAGATGGTGGAAAGGCTTTGTGGAGTCAGGAGGTGAGACACTCGCTGCAGAATACCCAGCCTCTGACCTGCTCTTGTTGCCACAGTATTCATGTGGCAACAAGAGTTTTGGAGGAGCTGAAGTTTATGGAGAGTGGAAGATGGAAGAGCATTGGAATAGTTGAGTCTGGAGGTAACGGTGGCATAGTGGTTAGCACTGTTGCCTCACAGCGCCAGGGACCCGGGTTCGAATCTGGCCTCGGGTGACTGTCTGTGTGGAGTTTGCACATTCTCCCCGTGTTTGCGTGGGTTTCCTCCGGGTGCTCCGGTTTCCTCCCACAGTCCAAAGATGTGCGGGTTAGGATGATTGGCTATGATAAATTGACCCTTAGTGTTAGGGGGATTAAATACGTGGGGTTACGGGGATAGAGTGGGATATGTGTTGATGTAGGGGTTACGGGGATCGGGTGGAATATGTGTCGGTGCAGGCTCGATGGGCCAAAATAGCCTCTATCTGCACTGTGGGGTTTCTGTGATTTCTGTAACAAAAGCATGGATGAAGGTTGCAGCAGCAGATGAGCTGAGGCAGGTGCAGAGACGGGCGGTGTTAGAGAGGTGGGAGTAAGCGGTCTTTGTAATGGAGAGGATGTGGGGTTGGAAGGTCAAATAGGAAGGCGGGGTTGCGAAGAGTCTGGTTCCGCCTCAGATGATGGCCAGGGAGGGGGAGGCGGGTGGAATCGGTGGTGAGGAGTTTGTGACAACGGCTTCAGTCTTCCCGATCTTTAATTGGAGGAAAGTGCAGCTCATCCAGGACCGGATGTTGGACAAACAATCTGACAACACAGAGGCAGTGGAGGGGGGGTGTCGAGAGAAGTGGGGGTGAGGTAGAGCTGGGTGTCGTCAGCGTACGTGTGGAAACGGACGCTGTGTTTCCAGATGATGTCGCCGAGGGGCAGCATGTGGGTGAGAAACAGGAGGTGGCGGAGGCAAGGGGCGGAGACGGGCGATATTACCATGAATGGGTCTGGTGAGGAACAATCGAACCAGGCAGCGGCCTCACCTTGTTGGGGTTGGACCCTGTCACTCCAATGGGATTCAGCAGGTCCTCCAGTCCATGAGGCACAGGCCAGAGATTCAGGGCCATCTTCCCCGACACCAGATTGTCCATGTAATCGAATAAGTTAATGTTCCCCCATGCCAATGGACAGTGTTCCTGCAGAATAGGAATTCGGAAAATAAAAATTTTTTTAAAAAAAGAAAAGAATTGCATTTATATAGCGCCTGTCACGGCCTCAGGACGTCCCAGAGCGCTTCACAGGCAATGAAGTACTTTTTGAAGTGAGTCGCTGTTGTAATGTAAGAAACGCGGCAGCCAATTTGCGCACAGCTCTGTTTTTGTGATGTTGATTGAGGGACAAATATTGGCCCCAGGACACTGGGGAGGACTCCCCCCCCCCCCCCCCCCCCGCCGCTCTTGTTCGAAAATAGTGCCAGTGAGATCTTTTACGTCCACCTGAGAGCGCAGACGGGGCCTGGGTTTAACGTCTCATCCGAAAGACGGCACCTCTGACAGTGCAGCACTCCCTCAGTACTGGCACTGGGGGGTGTCGGCCTAGATTATTGTGCTCAAGTCTCTGGAGTGGGACTCGAACCCACAACCTTCTGACCCAGAGGCGAGACAAACAAAGGCAACGCTAGGGTTGAGGGTGTATGTAGGGTGGCGGGTGGGGGGAGGGGGCGGTGGGTCAGAGCGGCCATCAGTGGGGGGCTACAAAACCTTTACAGTGGTACAGCCCGCTCCCATTGTGAAAGAGCTTCATCAGGAGCCTGAGGAAAGCACAGCCTTTAGTTTTACACAAGACAACCATTCTTGAGAGCAGACGGATACTAATTAAAGCGTCTCAGCTAAAAAGGTAAATTCAAAGACAACAAACTCTTGCAAACAACGGAGTCATTACGAGAGCAAAATACTGCAGATGCCGGAAATCGGAAATAAAAACAGAAAATGCTGGAAATACTCAGCAGGTCAGGCAGCGTCTGTGGAGCGAGAGAAACAGAGTTAACGTTTCGGGTCGATGACCCTTCGTCAGAACTGGAAAAAGCTGGAGGTGGAACAGGTTTTTGAGCAAGTGTATGGGCCGGGGAAGAGGGGAGGGGAGGAAAGAACAAAAAAAAGGAAGGTCTGTGATAGGATGGAAGGCAGGAGAGATTAAGAGACAAAAGTGATGATGGTGCGAGGCAAAAGGAGATGGTAATGGGACAAGTTAAGAAACAAAAGATGACTCTAGATGAAGCTCGAGGAACAGCACCTCATCTTTCGATGAGGCACTTTACAGCCTTCTGGACTCAACATCGAGTTCAACTATTTCAGATCATAACCACGGCCCCGATCTCTTTTTTTTCCCCATTTTCTTTTCTCTCTCCCACATGGCAGCGGTCTTTCATTCTGCCATCGCCACTTACACTTCATCTAGAACCATCTTCTGTAGTCACCTGCTCTGATTCAAGAACATCTCCCCGTCCCATACCTCACTGGGCCGTGACCACATGACTAAGCTCTCGTTCCCCTCCACATTCTATCTTAATTCTGTTTTCATTGATACCACTATAGTCATTCCCCCCCCCACCCCGCCTCTTGTGCCTCCCAAAGCTCCAGAATTTGCTCTCTTCCCCAACCTCCCTCCTCTGTATATCTGCACCGAATTGAAAGCGAGGACCACTGCACCATCTCCGACCTCAGTGCGGTATTTTCCCAGGACCCTAACCTCAAAAACAGCAGAGCCCTTTAATTCCCTCCGTTCACCCTTTCTCCTGCAGATCGACGGGCTTTTAAAACAACAACTTGCGTTTATATAGAGCCTCTTAACGTAGTAAGAACGTCCCGAGGCGCTTCACAGGAGCGATTATCAAACAAAATCCGACACCGAACCACATAAGCAGATATGGCGACCGTAAGACCATAAGACGTAGGAGGTCATTCGGCCCCTCGAGCCTGCTCCACCATTCAATAAGATCATGGCTGATCTGATCTTGGGCTCAACTCCGCTTCCCTGCCCGCTCCCCATAACCCTAGATTCCCTTAGCGTTCAAAAATCTGTCTATCGCCACCTTAAATATATTCAATTACTCCGCCTTCTCTGGGGAAGAGAATTCCAAAGATTCACGAAATTTCCTCCTCATTTCCAATTTAAAAGGGTGTCCCCTTATTCTGAAATTATGCCCCCTAGTTCTAGATTCCCCCACGAGGGGAAACATCCTCTCTGCATCTACCCTGTCAAGCCCCTTCAGAATCTTATATGTTTCAAGAAGATCACCGCTGATTCTTCTAAACTCCAATGGGTATCGGCCCAACTTGCTCAACCTTTCTTCATAAGTCAACCCCTTCATCTCCGGAATCAACCTCGTGAACCTTCTCTGAACTGCCTCCAATGTAAGTATATCCCTCCTTAAATAAGGAGACCAAAACTGTACGCAGTACTCCAGGTGTGGTCTCACCAACGCCCTGTACAGTTGTAGCAGGACTTCCCTACTTTTATACTCCAACCCCCTTGCAATAAAGGCCAACATTCCATTTGCCTTCCTAATTACTTGCTGAACCTCAGAGTCATAGAGTTTTACAGCACAGAAAGAGGCCCTTCGGCCCATCGTGTCTGCGCCGCCCATCCATCCCTGTCCAGTCTAATCCCATTTTCCAGCATTTGGTCCATAGCCTTGTATGCAATGGCATTTCAAGTGCTCATCCAAATGCTTCTTGAATGTTGTGAGGGTTCCTGCCTCCACCACCCTTTCAGGCATTGAGTTCCAGATTCCAACCACCCTCTGGGTGAAAAAGTTCCTCCTCAAATCCCCTCTAAATCTCCTGCCCCTTACCCTGAATCTATGCCCCCTTGTTATTGACCCCCCTACTAAGGGGAAAAGTTCCTCTTTATCTACCCTATCTATGCCCCTCATCATTTTGTACACCTCAATCAGGTCCCCCCTCAGCCTTCTTTGCTCCAAGGAAAACAACCCCAGCCTGTCCAGCCTCTCTTCATAGCTGAGGCGCTCCATCCCAGGTAACATCCTGGTGAATCTTCTCTGCACCCTCTCCAAAGCAATCACATCCTTCCTATAGTGAGGCGACCAGAACTGCACACAGTACTCCAGCTGTGGCCTCACCAGCGTTTTGTACAGCTCCATCATAACCTCCCTGCTCTTATATTCTATGCCTCGGCTAATGAAGGCAAGTATCCCATATGCCTTTTTAACCACCTTATCTACCTGTTCCGCTGCCTTCAGGGATCTATGTACATGTACACCAAGGTCCCTCTGACCCTCTGTACTTCCTAGGGTCCTACCACTCATTGTGTATTCCCTTGCCTTATTTGTCCGTCCAAAATGCATCACCTCGCACTTTTCAGGGTTAAATTCCATTTGCCACTTTTCCGCCCATCTGACCAACCCGTTTATATCGTCCTGTAGCCTGAGGCTTTCCTCCTCACAATTTACCACCCCACCAATTTTCGTGTCATCTGCGAACTTACTGATCATACCTTTTACATTCTCATCCAAATCATTTATGTAGATCACAAACAACAAGGGACCCAGCACCGATCCCTGAGGTACCCCACTGGACACAGGCTTCCAGTCACAAAAGCAACCTTCGACCATCACCCTCTGCCTCCTGCCACTCAGCCAGTTTAGGATCCAACGCGCCAAGGCACCCTGGATCCCATGGGCTCTTACCTTCTTGACCAGTCTCCTATGCGGGACTTTGTCAAAAGCTTTACTGAAGTCCATGTAAACCACATCCACAGCATTTCCCTCATCCACCCCCCTAGTCACCCCCTCGAAAAATTCAATCAGATTTGGCAGACATGATTTACCCTTGACAAAGCCATGCTGACTATCCCCGATTAATCCTTGCCTCTCCAAGTGGAGACTAATTTTGTCCCTCAGAATTTTTTCCAATAATTTCCCTACCACAGATGTTAGGCTCACTGGCCTGTAATTCCCTGGTTTATCCCTGCTACCCTTCTTGAATAATGGTACTACGTTAGCTGTTCTCCAGTCCTCTGGTACATCCCCTGTGGCCAGAGAGGTTCTGAAAATTTGTGTCAGAGCCCCTGCAATCTCCTCCTTTGCCTCCCACAGCAGCCTGGGATACATCTCGTCCGGGCCTGGGGGTTTATCCACTTTTTGGCCTGCTAAAACCGCTAGCACCTCCTCCCTCTCGATGCTAATATGTTCAAGTATGTCACAGTCCCCTTGCCCGATTTCTATGTCTGCATCGTCTTTCTCCATAGTGAACACAGATGCAAAAAATTCATTTAAAACCCCGCCTACATCATCTGGCTCTACACACAGATTGCCACTTTGGTCCCTAATGGGCCCTACCCTTTCCCTGGTTATCCTCTTGCCCTTAATATACTTATAAAACATCTTAGGATTTTCCTTTATTTTGCTCGCCAGTGTTATTTCATGGCCCCTCCTCGCCCTCCTAATTTCTTTTTTAAGTATGCCCCTGCACTTTTTATACTCCTCTAGGGCTTCTTCCGTCTTTAGTCTTTTGTAACTGCCAAAAGCCCCCCTTTTATTTCTAATGCATTTTTGTATATCCCTTGTCATCCAAGGTTCCCTTTGCTTGTTGGTCCCACCCTTGACCTTTACAGGAACATGTTGGCGTTGTACTCTCTCTATTTCCCTTCTGAAAGTCTCCCACTGTTTTGATGCGGATTTTCCTATAAGTAGCTGCTCCCAGTCCAATTTGGTCAGATCCTGCCTTATCATATTAAAATCGGCCTTCCCCCAATTTAGAACCCTTATTTCCGGGCCGTCTTTGTCTTTTTCCATGACCACCTTAAATCTCACCGAATTGTGGTCACTGTCGCCAAAATGCTCTCCTACTGACACTTCCACCACTTGCTGTACCTGCATGCTAACTTTTTGTGTTTCATGTACAAGGACCCCCAGATCCCTCTGTACCTCAGCATTTTGTAATCTCTCCCCATTTAAATAATAATTTGCTTTTTTATTTTTCCTACCAAAGTGGATAACCTTGCATTTTCCCACCTTAAACTCCATCTGCCAGATTTTTGCCCACTCACTGAGCCTCTCTATATCCCCTTGAGATTCTCTGCGTCCTCCACACAATTTGCTTTCCCTCCTATCTTTGTATCATCAGCAAATTTGGCTACATTACACTCGGTCCCTTTATCCAAGTCATTAATATAGATTGTAAATAGTTGAGGCCCCAGCACTGATCCCTGCGGCACCCCACTAGTTACAGTTTGCCAACCTGAAAATAAGCTTGGTCAAAGAGGTCGGTTTTACGGAGCGTCTTAAAAGGAGAGCGCGAGGCGGTGAGGTTTAGGGAGGGAACTCCAGAGCTTGGGGCCCAGGCAGAAGGAGGCACGGCCGCCAATGGTGGGGCGATTATAATCAGGGATGGGCAAGAGGCCAGAATTGGAGGAGCGCAGAGATCTCGGAGGGTTGTAGGGCAGGAGGAGGTTAGAGAGATGGTGGGGGGGGGGGGGGGGGGGGCGAGGCCCTGGAGGGATTTGAAAACAAGGATGAGAATTTAAAAAACCCGAACTTCATGGTCATCTAATCATTACGACTGTCTGCACCGCTGACCGTGTCCTCGTTTAAAACAGACAGTCGCTTATATCGGCCAAAAGGTGCGAACCGTTAGCCATTTTGCATCAACGCCAGTGGCAAAGTTGCCATTTTTTTCTTATTCGTTTTTCGGGATGTGGGCATTACTCACAGGGCCAGCATTTATTGCCCATCCTTAATTGCACTCGAGAAGGTGGTGTTGAGCCGCCTTCTTGAACCGCTACAGTCCGTGTGGTGAAGGTACTCCCACAGCGCTGTTAGGGAAGGAGTTCCAGGATTTTAACCCAGTGACGATGAAGGATCGCCGATATATTTCCAAGTCAGGATGGTGTGTGACTTGGAGAGGAACTTGGAGGTGGTGGTGTTCCCATGTGCCTGCTGCCCTTGTCCTTCTAGGTGGAAGAGGTCGCGGGTTTGGGAGGTGCTGCCGAAGAAGCCTCGGCAAGTTGCTGCAGTACATCTTGTAGATGGTACACACTGCAGCCACGGTACGCCGGTGGTGGAGGGAGTGAATGTTTAAGGTGGTGGATGGGGTGCCAATCAAGCGGGCTGCTTTGTCCTGGATGGTGTCGAGCTTCTTGAGTGTTGTTGGAGCTGCACTCATCCAGGCAAGTGGAGAGTATTCCATCGCACTCCTGACTTGTGCCTTGTAGATGGTGGAAAGGCTTTGGGGAGTCAGGAGGTGAGACACTCGCCGCAGAATACCCAGCCTCTGACCTGCTCTTGTTGCCACAGTATTTATGTGGCTGGTCCAGTTTAGCTTCTGGTCAGTGGTGACCCCCAGGATGTTGATGGTGGGGGATCCAGCGATGGTAATGCCGTTGAATGTCAAGGGGCGGTGGTTAGACTCTCGCTTGTTGGAGATAGTTATTGCCTGGCACTTAAGTGGCAGGTAACATTCGCGCCACACATCAGCCCAAGCCTGAACGTCGTCCAGGTCTTGTTGCATGCGGGCATGGATTGCTTCATTATTACAGCATCTTAAAGTGATCTGCTTTTTTCGGGCAGAAACAACCTTTCCAGAATCATCCCCGCGATATTGTACGTGTGAAGTACACAGTTTAAAAAAAAAAAAAAAAATTAACAAAAATATTTATGTGTTTTTCCCTCCTCTCTGAATCTTGCTATACTGCGGTGGGAGCTGGGTGGGAGGGTGAGCTGTGAGGAGGATGTCGTGAAACTCCAGTGCGATTTGGACAGGTTGGGTGATTGGGCAGAAACATGGCAGATGCACTATAATGTGGATAAATGTGAGGTTATCCACTTTGGTGGCAAAAACAGGAAGGCAGATTATTATTTGAATGGCAATAGATTGGGAGAAGGGGAAGTGCAAAGAGACCTGGGTGTTCTTGTGCACCAGTCGCTGAAGGTAAGCATGCAGGTGCAGCAGGCGGTTAAGAAGGCAAATGGTATGTTGGCCTTCGTAGCGAGAGGGTTTGAGTACAGGAACAAGGATGTCTTGCTGCAGTTGTACAGGGCCTTGGGGAGACCACACCTTGAGTATTGTGTGCAGTTTTGGTCACCTTACCTGAGGAAGGACGTTCTTGCCATGGAGGGAGTGCAGCGAAGATTCACCAGGCTGATACCTGGGATGGCAGGAATGATGTACGAGGAGAGATTGTGTCGATTGGGCTTGTACTCGCTGGAGTTTAGAAGATTGAGAGGGGATCTCATTGAAAC
The DNA here is from genome assembly GCF_052327205.1 of Somniosus microcephalus. Classification (NCBI taxonomy): domain Eukaryota; kingdom Metazoa; phylum Chordata; class Chondrichthyes; order Squaliformes; family Somniosidae; genus Somniosus; species Somniosus microcephalus. The sequence goes on along the minus strand of NW_028225182.1, from coordinate 40,948,026 downwards.
TTATAAAATTCTAACAGGACTAGACAGACTAGATGCAGGGAGGATGTTCCCGATGGTCGGGGAGTCCAGAACCAGGGGTCATAGTCAAAGGGTAAGGGGTAAGCCATTTAGGACTGAAATGAGGAGGAATTTCTTCACCCAGAGAGTGGTGAACCTGTGGAATTCTCTGCCACAGAGGGCGGTGGAGGCCAGTTCATTAAATATATTCAAGAAAGAGTTGGATATGTTTCTTAAGGCTAAAGGGATCAAGGGATATGGGGAGAAGGCAGGGACAGGGTACTGAGTTTGGATGATCAGCCATGATCTCATTGAATGGCGGAGCAGGCTCGAAGGGCCGAATGGCCTACTTCTATCTTCTATGTCTATGTTTCTATGAAAAGCTAAGATCCACATTAGTGACCTACACTTGAATTGAGGGAGTAAGAGAATAGGGGGATAAGCTGCCGACACAGCACAAAAATCCACAGTCTGATGGCTCAGCGGGTAGCACTTACTCTCTCTCGCCTCTGAGTCAGAAGGTCGTGGGTTCAAGTCCCACTCCAGAGACATGAGCACAAAAATCTAGGCTGACACTCCCAGTGCCAGTGCCGAGGGAGTGCTGCACTGTCGGAGGTGCCGTCTTTCGGATGGACGTAAAAAATTAAACTAAGAATTAAACTACCTGCTGTGCAGGATATCTACCCCGAGAGATGCCGGGGGGAAGGCCCTGAGAATCATTAAAGACGCGAGCCACCCCAGCCACAACCTCTTCGCCCTGCTCCCGTCTGGTAAGAGATACCGAAGCATACGGTCTCGTACCAGCTTCTACCCCCAGGCCATAAGACTCATGAACGATTAATTTATTATTATTTATTACTGTTGTTTTATTATTATTACTGTCTTTCTATGAGTATTTCTATTAGTATTTTTATCATTGTTATGCCATATTTATTCCAATGTTGGGAGGACTCGTAAAAATCAACATTTCATTGTGCAGTACACACGTCTGCTGCATATATGACAAATAAAATTGAATTGAATTGAATTGAAAAATCCCACGGCCACTATTTTGAAGTGGAGCAGGGGAGTCCTCCCTGTTGTCCTAGACAATATTTAGTCTAAAAACAGATGACCTGGTCATGATCACATTGCTGTTTGTGGGAGCTTGCTGTGCGCAAATTGGCTGCCACGTTTCCCACATTACAACAGTGACTGCACTTCAAACAGTACTTCATTGGCTGTAAAGAACTTTGAGACGTCCGGTGGTCGTGAAAGGCGCTATAGAAATGCAAGGCTTTCTTTCTTTCTTCTTTCAACCACAGGAACTTAAATGAGACCTTAAAAATTGAGAATCTGCCAGTACCGTTGACAGACAAACAAACTTTAAATATGATAGCAAAATACTGCGGATGCTGGAAATCCAAAATAACAACAGAAAATGCTGGAAAAACTCAGCAGGCCAGGCAACATCCGTGGAGAGAAAATAGAGTCAACGTTTCAGGTCGAAACCCTTCGTCAGAACTGAGAAAAAAAGCAGGAAATGAAACAGTACACTTCACACCTAATCTAGAGCCGTCTTTTGTCTCCACTTGTCCTATCACCATCTCGTCTGGTTTTGAATACCTCTTAATGTCTCTCTTACTTCTTTTGTTCTGTCCCAGCCCTGCCTTCGATCTATTGCATTTCCTTTCCAGTTTTGAAAAAGGGTTCGACCCGAAACATCGACTCTATTTTCTCTCCACGGATGTTGCCTGGCCTGCTGAGTTTTTCCAGCATTTTCTGTTGTTATTTCGGATTTCCAGCATCCGCAGTATTTTGCTATCAGATTAAAAGGCCAGTTTGGGGGCTGGGAAATGGGGGAGGGGATGAAAGAACAAAGGGGAGGTCTGAGAGGTGAAGAGACATTAAGAGATATTCAAGACGAGACGAGATGGTAATCGGACAGGTAAATAGACGAGAGACGGCTCTAGATGAAGTGTGAAATGCGCTGGCAGAGTGAGAGACAGCTGCCATGTGGGAGAGAAGAAAAGGCACAAGCCAAAGGTGTGGATAAAAAAATATATAAAAATGTAATAGGGGCCGAGGTTATGATCTGAAACTGCTGAACTCGATATCGAGTCCGGGAGGCTGTAAAGTGCCTAATTGGAAGATGAGGTGCTATTCCTCGAGCTTTAAATATGTATGATCGATCGATTGTCGGATTCAATTTGACATGAATTAAGTCATGTAGCGAATGAAGATTCCGATAATGAGCCTTTGCTAGAGAAAAACAATTAATAATATTGAACCGGAAATTGGTTTTTTGTGATGCATAGAGGGTGCACCTTTTAGGATGGCACAAGGCACACGCTTGTTGTTTGTTATATTGGCACCACTAGGTCTCTCCACTTGGTCCCATTCCCCTGCCTTCTCCCTATTCGCCCCATCTCCCCTGTTCCCGATCCCTGAAAGATCTCTTCACTTGGTCTCCTTACCTAAGGAAGGATATACTTGCCATAGAGGGAGTGCAACGAAGGTTCACCAGACTGGTTCCTGGGAGAGATTGAGTAGACTAGGCCTATATTCTCTAGAGTTTAGAAGAATGAGAGGTGATCTCATTGAAACATATAAAATTCTTACAGGGCTTGACAGGGTAGATGCTGAGAGGCTGTTTCCCCTGGCTGGGGAGTCTAGAACTGTAGTGTATGTATCTTTAAGAGAGAACTACTTTTACAGCTCCTGTATACTGTGGTACCGGCAGTGACCACCCCTGTATATAAGCCTTGAGCATGCCTCTGTACTGCCAGTCTTGAGACTATCCTACTCCAGTAAACACCTGTTGATTGTTAAGTTACAGCCTCCGTGTAGTTATTGGAAAACATCATACTCTAAAAATCACGGATCCAACAAGAACCAGGGGACATAGTCCTAAATGGCTGACCCCTTATCCTGAGACTGAGAGGAGGAGAAATTTCTTCACTCAAAGGATTGTGAATCATTGCTCAGTCTTTTGAGTATATTTCAAGACTGCGATCGATAGATTTTTGGACTCTAGGGGAATCAAGGGATACGGGGATCGGGCGGGAAAGTGGAGTTGAGGTCGAAGATCAGCCATGATCTGTTTGGAGCAGGCTCGAGGGGCCGAATGGCCTACTGCTGCTCCTATTTCTTATGTTCTTATCATACCTCATGCACCATTCTAGTTTCAGACTATGGATGACAACGAAAGGTGACACTCACCAGGAACGTCTATACCGCGCATCGCACACAGCAGGCAAATCGCGTTCACACAAACGCGCCCGTTATATGCGGTCAGGGAATGTATTCAATTTACCGGGTGTTCTTTCGATCTCGGCACAGCCGCACTATCAGGCCTTGTGCCTTCAATGCAGCCGCCTCCATTTTCAAAAGTCCCTACCTCTTTAGCTCCTTTCCTTCCCTTGACGGAGCAGATGGACAGGCAGAGGCGAGCGGCGCGCGGGATGTCAATGAGGTAGATGTCGTACGAAAGCCACTCGTTCCACCTGAAAAGACACCAGTAGAAAAAAAACCAAAATGAGCGGTTCAGCAGCGGCTAGATAAACACGAGGGAGAAAGGGATAGAAGGTTACACCGATAGGGGGAGATGAAACAAGATTTACAAGGATGATCAAATCAAATCAAATCAACTTTTATTGTCATTGTTAGTGCACATGTGCAGTACAACGAAATGTAGGCTTGCGGCTCCCGAGAGTGTACATTTAGATTAAGACATTTAAACATTCAACATACATTTGGCTTGTAATACATTAACATAAACATAACCATAATAAAGTGCATTGGCAGATGTGCAGGCTTTAGAGTTTATTTGTGGAGTTCAGTAGGATGACAGCCCTGGGAAAGAAGCTGTTCCTAAATCTGCTCGTACTGGTGCGAATGCATCTGTAGCGTCTCCCAGATGGCAGGAGGGCGAACAGACTGTGGCTGGGGTGGGTAGAGTCTTTGATGATGGTCCGTGACCTCCGTAAACAGCGTTTCTGGTATATGTGCTCTATGGTCGGTAGCCGGGTGCCGGTAATGCGTTGGGCAGTTTTGACTACCCGCTGCAGGGCTTTCCGGTCATAGGAGCTACAGCTGCCATACCATACTGTGATACAGTTTGTCAGGATGCTCTCTATTGTGCAGCGGTAAAAGTTAGAGAGGATCAGGGGTGACAGGTTACATCCCTTCAGCCTCCTTAGGAAATATAGGCGCTGCTGGGCCTTCTTCACCAGAGAGGAGGTATTGAGGGACCAGGAGAGGTCTTCCGTGATGTGGACTCCGAGGAACTTAAAGCTGTCCACCCTTTCCACCACAGCCCCATGGATGTGACTTCCGCCTTTGGACTTCCTGAAGTCCGCAATGATTTCTTTGGTTTTCTTGATGTTAAGGGCCAGGTTGTTATCGGCGCACCACTTCACGAGATGCTGGACCTCCTCCCTGTAGGCTGACTCATCGTTGTTGGTGATCTGGCCTACTACCGTGGTATCATCCGCAAACTTGATGATGGTGTTGGAACCATGAACAGCCACACACCCATCAGGAAAGGATGAGCAGGCTGGGTCTCTTTACTCTTGAAAAGAGAAGGCTGAGGGGTGACCTAATAGAGATCTTTTGAGTTTTATCAAAGGTTTATATAGAGTAGACACACACAGAGTATGTTTCCACTTGTGGGGAAGAGCAAAACTAGAGGCCATCAACATAAAAGAAAAGAAAAGACTTGCATTTATATAGCACCTTTCACGACCACCGGACGTCCCAAAGCGCTTTACAGTCAGTCAATGAGGTACTTTTGAAGTGTAGTCACTGTTGTAATGTGGGAAACGCAGCAGCCAATTTACGCACAGCAAGCTCCCACAAACAGCAATGTGATAATGACCGCATCATCTGTTTTAGTGATATTGGTTGAGGGGTAAATATTGGCCCCAGGACAAGATAGTCACCAAGAAATCAAATGGAGAATTCAGGAGAAACTTCTTTACCCAGAGAGTGGTGAGAATGTGGAACTCGCTACCACAGGGAGTGGTTGAAGCGAATAGTATAGATGCATTTAAGGGGAGGCTGGAAAAGCGTATGAGGGAGAAGGGAATCGAGGGTTATGCCGATAGATTTAGATGAGGAAAGACGGGGAGGAGGCTCGAGTGGAGCATGGACTGGTTGAGCCGAATGGCCTGTTTCTGTGCCGTACATTCTGTGTAATTCTCTGTAAAGTCTGCGATAATCTGCAAAAATGTGTTGGAAATACGCTGATGAATGCGCACGGGGAAAGGGAAGGGCAGGCCAAGTGATTCAGATAGAGTCCCTTCACAAGACGGCTTGCTCCCAGAGAGTTTCCCCTTTCAGATCCTGACTGACCTGCTGGATTATCCAGCATTTGTTGTTGGGTTCCCGCCACCCCGCCCCCCCCCTTCCCAGTTTTGCTTTTTGCTCCTTTGGGAAGCATTTCCCACCCCCACCCCCCAATCCCCACTTTCAAGGCGCTATATAAATCCAAGTTGTTGTTGTTGCGCCACCTGCCCTGGAGCCCCAACGGCAAGGGCTATAGGAACAGGAGGAGGCCATTCAGCCCCTCGAGCCTGTTCCGCCATTCAATTAGATCACGGCTGATCTGTATCTTAGTTTCCTGTAGATGGAGTTTTCTTTTATCCGGTACGGACGGGACCGACGTGGTGCCGGTTCATCAAAAATTCCGGATAACCGAACGCTATAGTAAAAGATAGGGAGAGCTGAGAGCTCCGTATAAAGCAACAAACCCTGTTGCTTAGCAACAAGTGCAGAACAATGGCCACAGGTTCCAAGCGTCTCTGTCGCTTAGCAACAGCTGCAGCCACACCCTTGCACAGCAACAGATGGAGGAAGGCAAGTAATAAAAGTTACCTGAACCTACTCCTGAATTTTGCCGGTTAACCGAGATTTCCGGTTATTTAGGTGCCGGTAAATCGAAAGTTCCCTGTACCTGCCTTTGCTCCACATCCTTTGATAGCCTTACCCAACAAAAATCTAGCAATCTCAGTCTTGAAAATTTCAACGGCCACCCCCAGCCTCAACAGCTTTTTTTGGGGGAGAGTTCCAGATCTCCACCACCCTTTGTGTGAAGAAGTGCTTCCTGACATCACCCCTGAACGGCCTGGCTCTAATTTTAAGGTTATGCCCCCTTGTTCTGGACTCCCCCCACCAGAGGAAATGGCTTCTCTCTATCTTCCCTATCGACTCTTTCAATCATCTTCCAAACCTCAATTAGATCACCCCTTAATCTTCTATGCTCGAGGGAATAGAAGCAGGTGCAAGATGAGATTGCGGTATTGGATAACAGACTCAACACCCTGTTGCCATGGTTACCACTGTACAGCCTCTGCAATACTCAGTGCACAAATACTCCCACCCAACAGCTCTGGCAAAGGACCGGCCCTGGTGCTTATTCTAACAAGTATCGGAGACTGACCCGCCGGCGCTAAATTCTCGGGAGTGGACCGCGAGGTTAGAGTCCCAATGAACAAAGCGGGTAGCTCCCAGGAGAGAGAGAGAGAGAGAGAGAGAGAGAGAGAGAGAGAGAGAGAGAGAGAGAGAGAGAGAGAGAGAGAGAAGAAAGGCTTGCATTTATATAGCACCGATCACAACCTCACGACGGCCTTGAGCGCTTAACAGCCAATGAAGTACTTTTTGGAAGCGTTGTAATGTAGGGAACGCAGCAGCCAATTTGCGCACAGCAAGATCCCACAAATAGGGGCTAGGGCGGGAGTGTGGAGTTGAGGTCGAAGATCAGCCGTGACCTTATTGAATGGTGGAGCAGGCTCGAGGGGCCGTGCGGCCTACTCCTGCTCCTAATTCTTACAGCAATGTGGTAATGATCAGATAATCTGGTTTTAGTGATGTTGATTGAGGGATAAATATTGGCCCCAGGACACCGAGGAGAACTCCCCACCCCCCGCTCTTCTTCCAATAGTAGCCGTAGGATCTTTTACATCTACCCAAGGGGGCAGACGGGGCCTCGGTTTAACGTCTCATCCGAAAGACGGCACCTGCGACAGTGCAGCGCTCCCTCAGCACTGGCACCGGGAGCGTCGGCCTGGATTTTTGTGCTCAAACATCTGGAGTGGGGACTCGAACCCACGACCGTCTGACCCCGAGGTAATGGCGCCACCGATAGGCTAAACCCACACTTCCAGGAGCGGAGACCATTCTTTCGAAAATGTAGGGCATGCTCGGAACGAAAGAGACAAATCGCACGGATACAGGAAATTTGGGGGGGTTGCGGGGCGGAGGAAGAGATGAAACCAACTGAATCCACCGCTTCAGACACAGTAGCCTGGTGAGTTATAAATCCCATCATGGTGAGATACGAAAGAGAACTCAAAAAACCTGGTAATTATGAGAGTTGTTGGCATCGTCTCCAGTCCCACAACCCTCCGAGATCTCCGCGCTCCTCCACTTCTGGCCTCTTGAGCATCCCCAATTTCCTTTGGCCCCCACCAATGGCGGCCGTGCCTTCAGCTGCCTGGGCCCCAAGCTCTGGAATTCCCTCCCTAAACCTCTCCGCCTATCTCTCAGCTCTGGAATTCCCTCCCTAAACCTCTCCGCCTCTCTCTCTCCTCCTTTAAGGCGCTCCTTAAAACCTACCTCTTTGACCAAGATTTTGGGTCACCTGCCCTAATATCTCCTCATGTGGCTCGGTGTCGAATGTTACTTGATCCCGCGAAGTGCCTTGGGATGTTTTCCTGCGTTAAAGGCGCGATATAATTGCAAGTTGTTGTTGTACGAGCACAATGGGTTCATTAATGTCCTTCAAGGAAGGGAACCGGACACCCCTGCCTAGTCTGGCCTAGATGTGACTCCAATCCTACACTAATGCTCTCAGGGCAATAAGGGATGGGCAATAAATACTGCCTTGCCAGTGTCACCCACATCCCAAGAACATGTTTTAATAACAAAATTATTACATTCAGTGAGATCTGGAGGCAACTTTTAGCTCCTTGGGACACTTGCGGCCTGCCTTGGCTCACTGGGTAGCACTCATAAGAACATAAGAAATAGGAGCAGGAGTAGGCCAATCGGCCCCTCGAGCCTGCTCCGCCATTCAATAAGATCATGGCTGATCTGATCCTAACCGCCAATCTACTATCACAGAACCATCTCCTGAATCTAACAGAATTAGACACACGAAATAGGAGCAGGATCAGGCTACACGGCCCCTGGGCCCGCTCCGCTACCCACAGGGCCATGACCGAGCCAAACCTAAACTCATGTCCAAATTCCTGCCCGCTCCCCGTAACCCTTAATTCCCTTTACTTCTAGGAAACTGTCTATTTCTGTTTTAAATTTATGTAATGATGTCGCTTCTACAGCTTTTTGGGGCAGCATATTCCATGGACCTACCACCCTCTGAGTGAAGTAGTTCCTCCTCATCTCAGTTTTGAAAGAGCAGCCCCTTATTCTAAGACTATGCCCCCTAGTTCTAGTTTCACCCATCATCGGGAACATCCTCCCCGCATCCACCCGATCCAACCCCTTCACAATCTTATATGTTTCAATAAAATCGCCTCTCATTCTTCTGAACTCCAATGAGTAGAGTCCCAATCTACTCAACCTCTCCTCATATGTCCATCCCCTCATCCCCGGGATTAACCGAGTGAACCTTCTTTGTACTGACTCGAGAGCAAGTATGTCTTTTCTTAAGTATGGCCACCAAAACTGTATGCAGTATTCCAGGTGCGGTCTCACCAATACCTTGTACAACTGAAGCAATACCTCCCTATTTTTATATTCTATCCCCCTAGCAATGAAAGCCAACATTCCATTGGCCAATGTTCTTCAAGGAAGGGAACCGGACACCCCTGCCTCTCGGTTCAAAAGGTCATTAGGTCCCAGCTCCGCGCCAGGAGATTTGAGCGCAAAATCCAGGCTGACTCTCCCAGTGCCAGTACTGAGGGAGTGCTGCACTGTCAGAGGTGCCGCCTTTCGGATGAGACATCAAACCGAGGCCCCGTCTGCCCTCTCAGGTGGACGTAAAAGATCTCACAACCACTATTTCGAAGAAGAGCAGTTTTGGGGGGGGGGGGGGGGGGGGGGGAAGTTCTCCCCGGTGTCCTGGCCAACACACACTAAAAATACATGACCCCGGTCATTTGTCACATTGCTGTTTGCGGGAGCTTGCTGTGCGCAAACTATCGGCTGTGTTTCCTACATTACAACAGTGACTGCACATCAAAAATATTTAATTGGCTGTGAGGCTCTTAGGGATGCGCCGAGTCCATGAAAGGCACTGTATAAATGCAATGAACGAGGGGGTAACAGTCTCAGGATACGGGGTAAGACATTTAGGACTGAGATGAGGAGAAATTTCTTCACTCAGAGGGTGGTGAACCTGTGGAATTCTCTACCACAGAAGGCTGTGGAGGCCAAGTCACTGAATATATTTAAGAAGGAGAAAGATAGATTTCTAGACACAAAAGGCATCAAGGGGTATGGGGAGAGAGCGGGAATATGGTATTGAGATAGAGGATCAGCCATGGTCATATTGAATGGCAGAGCAGGCTCGAAGGGCCGAATGGCCTACTCCTGCTCCTATTGTTCTATGTTTCTAATGCCTTTCTTTCTATTACACGGCTGTGTGAGTATAGAAAAGTAAGAGCTTCCAGATTGAGGGCGATGATTTGCTTATATAGAACGCGCTGCCTGAAAGGGCGGCGGAAGCAGATTCAATGGTAATTTTCAAAAGGGAGTTGGATGAATACTTGGAGGGGAATTTAACTATTTGGATCGCCCTTTCAAAAAACTGGCACAGGCACGATGGGCCGAAAGCCTCCTCCTGGTGCTGTCTGGTTCTATGTGAGGAAGTGTGCAGTTTTCTTACCGTGGATTGGAGCAGGGTACTCTCTGTGTGTTGACGTTGTCGCACAGTGGCTCTCCTCCATGATAAATCCCCGTTCTCACGTAGATCTGGTAGGGGGGCGGTGGTGGAGCAGGGGAAAACAAAAAAAAACACACACACGCGTGTTACTTGAGCTTCCCACTTTAGACAAGGATCACGTCCCACTCCAGAGGCTGGAGCACAACAATCTAGGCTGGCGCGCCCGGTGCCAGTGCTGAGGGAGCGCCGCACTGTCAGAGGTGCCGTCTTTCGGATGAGACGTTAAACCGAGGTTTGCAAAGTAAACAAGAGATAGACACGAACCCGAACTCCTGCAGATATCTACGCCACAAGAAGCTCAGTCAGCTGTGGTTGGATTGAAAGTCAGATCTTAAGAGTTTGAAAAGTCCGTGTCTATCTCAGTTACAAGCCGTCCTCCTGTGTGACCAAGAAATACCCAACAGTACTTTCAGTCTCAAACCCAGCTGTTAGCTCGTCTTTTCTGAACGCCAGTAACTGGCTTTGTATTTCCAACATTTGCATAAAAAGGATTATAAAATAAAGACTTGCATTTCTATAGCGCCTTTCACAACCTCAGGACGTCCCAAAGCACTTTATAGCCAATTAAGTACTTTTTGAAGTAATGTAGGAAATGCGGCAGCCAATTTGCGCACAGCAAGCTCCCACAAACAGCAATGTGATAATGACCAGACCATTTGTTTTATAGTGGTTGAGGGATAAATATTGGCCCCAGGGGAACTCCCCCCCCCCTCCCCTCCCCCGGCTCTTCTTCAAATTAGTGGCCGTGGGATCTTTTACGTCCACCTGAGAGGGCAGACCAACCAGGCCCCTCGGTTTACCGTCTCATCTGAAAGACAGCACCTCCGACAGCGCGGCACTCCCTCAGTACTGCACCGGGAGTGCTGGCCTGGATTTTCGTGCTCAAGTGTCTGGAGTGGGACTTGAACCCATGACCTTCTGACTCAGGGGCGAGGGTGCTACCAACTGAGGCCACGGCTGACACAAGAGCAGGTCGACTGGGCTGCGCGTCTCTGCGTGCTGGGGGACTTGAAGAGCTGCCTCAATGGTTCAGTTAGAAGATGCACGGCCAGGTGTAGTTCTGTGCCGTACAGACCAAGGCGGCACCAGGGTCAAATCAAATCAATCAATCAAATCAACTTTTATTGTCATTGTTAGTGCACAAGTGCAGTACAACGAAATGTAGGCTTGCGGCTCCCGAGAGTGTACATTTAGATTAAGACATTTAAACATTCAACATACATTTGGCTTGTAATACATTAACATAAACATAACCATAATAAAGTGCATTGACAGATGTGCAGGCTTTAGAGTTTATTTGTGGAGTTCAGTAGGATGACAGCCCTGGGAAAGAAGCTGTTCCTAAATCTGGTCGTACGGGTGCGAATGCATCTGTAGCGTCTCCCAGATGGCAGGAGGGCGAACAGACTGTGGCTGGGGTGGGTAGGGTCTTTGATGATGGACCGTGCCCTCCGTAGGCAGCGTTTCTGATATATATGCTCTATGGTCGGTAGCCGGTAATGCGTTGGGCAGTTTTGACTACCCGCTGCAGGGCTTTCCGGTCATGGGAGCTACAGCTGCCATACCATACCGTGATACAGTTTGTCAGGATGCTCTCTATAGTGCAGCAGTAGAAGTTAGAGAGGATCAGGGGTGACAGATTACATCCCTTCAGCCTTCTCAAGAAATATAGGCGCTGCTGGGCCTTCTTCACCAGAGAGGAGGTGTTGAGGGACCAGGAGAGGTCTTCCGTGATGTGGACTCCGAGGAACTTAAAGCTCCTTGTGAGGTCTCCAGTAGGTACCGCTCCTCGGCTGGGGGACGGTGGGAGTGGGAGACTCAACGGAGGTTTTCCTGGCCCTCGATCATTATCCAGTGACTTGTGCTTGAAATTGTGCGCAAGGATTTAGTTGGGTTGCCCCACCTCCTCCAACAGTCACTCGCACCAGATGATGGGGAGAATACTGAGGGGGAACAACAATTTGTATTTACTCAGCACCTCTAACATAGTAAAACGTTCCAAGGCGCTTCACAGGAGTGTTAACAAAGAGAGCGAGAGAGAGAGAGAGAGAAAAAGGAGAGAGAGAGAGAGAAAGAGGGAGAGAAAGAAAGAAAGAGGGAGAGAGAGAGAGAAAGAGGGAGAGAGAGAGAGAAAGAGGGAGAGAGAGAAAGAGGGAGAGAGAGAAAGAGGGAGAGAGAAAGAGGGAGAGAGAGAGAGAGAAAGAGGGAGAGAGAAAGAGGGAGAGAGAAAGAGGGAGAGAGAGAAAGAGGGAGAGAGAGAGAAAGAGGGAGAGAGAGAAAGAGGGAGAGAGAGAAAGAGGGAGAGAGAGAAAGAGGGAGAGAGAGAAAGAGGGAGAGAGAGAAAGAGGGAGAGAGAGAAAGAGGGAGAGAGAGAGAAAGAGGGAGAGAGAGAAAGAGGGAGAGAGAGAGGGAGAGAAAGAGGGAGAGAGAGAGAGAAAGAGGGAGAGAGAGAGAAAGAGGGAGAGAGAGAAAGAGGGAGAGAGAGAAAGAGGGAGAGAGAGAAAGAGGGAGAGAGAGAAAGAGGGAGAGAGAGAAAGAGGGAGAGAGAAAGAGGGAGAGAGAAAGAGGGAGAGAGAAAGAGGGAGAGAGAGAAAGAGGGAGAGAGAGAAAGAGGGAGAGAGAGAGAAAGAGGGAGAGAGAGAAAGAGGGAGAGAGAGAGAAAGAGGGAGAGAGAGAAAGAGGGAGAGAGAGAGAAAGAGGGAGAGAGAGAAAGAGGGAGAGAGAGAGAGAAAGAGGGAGAGAGAGAGAAAGAGGGAGAGAGAGAGAGAAAGAGGGAGAGAGAGAGAGAGAGAAAGAGGGAGAGAGAGAAAGAGGGAGAGAGAGAGAAAGAGGGAGAGAGAGAGAAAGAGGGAGAGAGAGAAAGAGGGAGAGAGAGAAAGAGGGAGAGAGAGAAAGAGGGAGAGAGAGAGAAAGGGAGAGAGAGAGGGAGAGAGAAAGGGAGACAGATAGACTTGCATTTATATAGCGCCTTTCACGACCACCGGACGCCTCAAAGCGCTTTACATCAAGCTCCCACAATCAGCAATGTGATAATGACCAGATAATGTTTTTGTTATGTTGGTTGAGGGATAAATATTGGCCAGGACACCGTGGATAATGCCCCTGCTCTTCTTCGAAATAGTGCCATGGGATCTTTTACCCGAGAGTGCAGACGGGGGCCTCGGTTTAACGGCACCTCCAACAGTGCAGCACTCCCTCAGCACTGCACTGGGAGTGTCAGCTTAGCTTTATGTGTTCAATCCCTGGAGTGGGACTCAAACCCACAACCTGCTGACTCAGAGGCGAGTGTGCTAGACACACACACACACAAGCCACAGCTGACACTGATGAGGAGATGTCAGGACAGGGCTTGGTCAAAGAGGTCGGTTTTAAGGAGCGTCGTAAAGGAGGAGAGAGAGGCGGAGAGGTTTAGGGGAGGGAATTCCAGAGCTTGGGGCCCAGGCAGCTGAAGGCACGGCCACCAATGGTGGAGTGATTAAAATGGGGGATGCTCAAGAGGGCAGAATTGGAGGAGCGCAGAGATCTCGGGGGGTCGTGGGGATGGAAGCGGTTACAGAGATAGGGAGGGGGTGGGGCGAGGCCCTGGAGGGATTTGAACACCAGGATGAGAATTTTAATTGAAAGGCGTTGCCGGACCAGGAGCCAGCGTAGGTCAGCGAGCACAGGGGGGGGGGTGATGGGTGAACGGGACTCGGTGCGAGTTAGGACACGGGGGGGGGGGGGCGGGGGGGCGGGCAGCAGAGGTTTGGATGAGCTGAAGTTTAGAGAGGATGTGGGGGGAGGCCGGCCAGGAGTGCGTCGGAATCGTCGAGTCTGGGAGGTGACAAAGGCCTGGATGAGGGTTTCAGCAGCGGATGAGCTGAGGCAAGGGGGACGGAGACGGGCGATATTAGGGAGATGGAAGTAGGCGGTCTTGGTGACGGAGAGGACGGAAGCTGAGCTGGGAAGGGGGTTGAAGGAGGGTGGGCGGGGTGGAGCGACTGCGACTTAGCAGAGGGGAGCCACCGACAGAGAGATACCGCGAGTCCCCGCCGCAGTCGCCACCTACCTTGTCGATGTCCCGGATGTTGACGTTGACATAGGTGGCGCAGAGGATCTTGATCCGCAGCAAATTGTTGAAGGACCACAGCGACTTGGCGGGCACCTCGCCGTTCATGTAGGAGGTGGCGGTGGAGATGCGGCGGGCGTACGAGGGCATCACGAACGTGTTCGCCGGCAACTGGCTGTAAAGGCTCTCCTTCGACATCAGCATCAGGTGAGGCAACCGGCCAATCGTAATGCAGCTTCTTATGTACTGAGGGGATACCAAGGGGTGCAAAGTGTATTAACCCTCAGGCATCCCGAACTGAGCACCAGTACTAGAAGTGCTTTTAACAATACACGCACATTACTTGGCAAATAAATTTGACCCCCCTAAGCCTTTCCACCATCTACAAGGCACAAGTCAGGAGTGTGATGGAATACTCTCCACTTGCCTGGATGAGTGCAGCTCCAACAACACTCAAGAAGCTCGACACCATCCAGGACAAAGCAGCCCGCTTGATTGGCACCCCATCCACCACCTTAAACATTCACTCCCTCCACCACCGGCGCACCGTGGCTGCAGTGTGTACCGTCTACAAGATGCACTGCAGCAACTCGCCAAGGCTTCTTCGGCAGCACCTCCCAAACCCGCGACCTCTTCCACCTAGAAGGACAAGGGCAGTAGACGCATGGGAACACCACCACCTCCAAGTTCCCCTCCAAGTCACACACCATCCTGAGTTGGAAGTATATCGGCTGTTCCTTCATCGTCGCTGGGTCAGAATCCTGGAACTCCCTCCCTAACAGCACTGTGGGAGCACCTTCACCACACGGACTGCAGCAGTTCAAGAAGGCGGCTCACCACCACCTTCTCGAGGGTAATTAGGGATGGGCAATAAATGCTGGCCTTGCCAGCGACGCCCAGAACCCATAAGCGAAGAAATAAAAACACCTGGACAGGGATTATTGGAATGCCACAACTGGCCTTACTTCACGACCGGCCCTCGTGCACGACCAGGCTCTATACGACAGTCCTATTTCACGTTATAAAAGATACAAATGGCACTCTGAAAACGACAGATCTTTTATCTTAAATTCATTCACGGGATGTGGGCGTCGTTGGCAAGACCAGCACTTATTGCCCATCCCTAATTGCCCTCGAGATCCCTACATTGGTTAAACATAGAAGATAGGAGCAGGAGTAGGCCATTCGGCCCCTCGAGCCTGCTCCGCCATTCAATGAGATCATGGCTGGACATCCAAATTCAGTACCCTGTCCCTGCCTTCTCTCCATATCCCTTGATCCCTTTAGCCTTAAGAAATATATCCAACTCCTTCTTGAATATATTTAATGAATTGGCCTCTACTGCCTTCTTTAGTAGAGAATTCCACAGGTTCACCACTCTCTGGGTGAAGAAATTCCTCCTCATCTCTGTCCTAAATGGCCTACCCCTTATCCTTAGACTATGACCCCTGGTTCTGGACTCCCTGGCCATCGGGAACATCCTTCCTGCATCTAGTCTGTCCAGTCCTGTTAGAATTTTATAAGTTTCAATGAGATCCC
This sequence comes from Somniosus microcephalus, assembly GCF_052327205.1. NCBI lineage: Eukaryota > Metazoa > Chordata > Chondrichthyes > Squaliformes > Somniosidae > Somniosus > Somniosus microcephalus. The sequence goes on along the minus strand of NW_028225182.1, from coordinate 40,932,556 downwards.
CTCTCATTCTTCTAAACTCCAGCGAGTACAAGCCCAATCGACCCAATCTCTCCTCATACGTCATTCCTGCCATCCCAGGTATCAGCCTGGTGAATCTTCGCTGCATTCCTTCCATGGCAAGAACATCCTTCCTCAGATAAGGCAACCAAAACTGCACACACTACTCAAGGTGTGGTCTCACCAAAGCCCTGTACAACTGCAGCAAGACATCCTTGTTCTTGTACTCAAACCCTCTTGCTACGAAGGCCAACATACCATTTGCCTTCTTAACCGCCTGCTGCACCTGCATGCTTACCTTCAGCGACTGGTGCACAAGGACGCCCAGGTCTCGTTGCACTTCCCCTTCTCCCAATCTATTGCCATTCAGATAATAATCTGCCTTCCTGTTTTTGACACCAAAGTGGATAACCTCGCATTTATCCACGTTATATTGCATCTGTCATGCTTCTGCCCAATCACCCAACCTGTCCAAATCATCCTGTAGTTTCTCCGAATCCTCCTCACAGCACACATGGCCACCCAGCTTTGTGTCGTCTGCAAACTTGGAGATATTACATCTAGTTCCCTCGTCCAGATCATTAATATATATTGTGAATAGCTGGGGTCCAAGGACCGATCCCTGCGGTACCCCACTAGTCACTGCCTCGATTTCAAAATTCTCATCCTTGTTTTCAGATCCCTCCGCAGCCTCTCCCCCTCCCTATCTCTGTAATCTCCTTCAACCCACCCACCCATCCCTCTAATCTCCTCTAATTCTGCCCGCTTGAGGATCCCTGATTATAATCGCTCCACCATTGGTGGCCGTGCCTTCTGTTGCCTGGGCCCTAAGCTCTGGAATTCCCTGTCTAAACCTCTCCGCCTCGCTACCTCTCTGTCCTCCTTTAAGATGCTCCTTAAAACTGACTTCTTTGACCAAGCTTTTGGTCACCTGCCCTAATTTATCCTTATGTGGATCGGTATCAAATTTTTTGGTCTTAAAATTCTCCTGTGCAGTGCCTTGGGTCGTTTTACGATATTAAAGGCGCTATATAAATACAAGTTGTTGTTGTTGAAAAGGTGGTGGTGAGCCGCCTTCTTGAATACAGCCGAGTGGCACAGGGCAGTTAAGAGTCAACCACATTGCTGTGGGTCTGGAGTCACATATAAGCCTTCGTAGGTGGCACATAAGGACAGCAGATCTCCTTACCTAAAAGGACATTAGTGAACCAGATGGGTTTTTCCCGACAATCCGGTAGTTTCATTACTGATACTAGCTTTTCATTCCAAAGTTGTTTAATTGAATTTAAATTCCCCAGTGGTGGGATTAGAACTCGTGCCTCCTGGGTCGTTAGCCCAGGCCTCTGGATTACTAGTCTAGTAACATCACCATTATGCTACCGTACCGCAACGGACTATAGACAGCCTTCAGTTTTACCAAGCCCGTGTTTACTTAGTGCATTTTGCCCCGTAAAACACAGGACACAGGTCGCGGACAAAAGGCTCTGCCAATCGGAGCGGAGGGCCTGTAATCAAAATACTGACACTGGTCAACTCTGCTTCCATTGCCCTTGACGCTAAGGAGACGGACGCCCTGCGGTCTAATAACACTTTGCATTGGAGGACGAGCCTGGACAGACGGTCATGTCGTAAGCCATCCTGGGTTCTAATATCTGTCGCCGAGCGGGCGACGGACTGAGGCACGCTAATGCGCTGGAGTTTCCGCCATTGCCTCGCGCTCTGCCGCCACCGTTCCACCACCAGTTGTTGTTATTGTTTTCTCCTCGGCCGCGGTTATCTAATCGGGCGCGCGCACGGGCACCGGTAACAGCACGGAGGCGAGCCCTCCGCCAACCGAGCTCCTCCCACCTCCCGCGCCACCCAGCAACAGGACAAGCGGCTCACCTTGTACTGGCTGATGGGATACTTCTCCAGCAGGTACTCGTCACAGCCGCACACCTTTAGGATGTACTTGCCCTGGTATTCCTGCACGCACAGCTTCAGCTGTTCCAGGGACAGGTGCATGCTCCTGGTCTTTTTGCGGATGGCCTCCGCGATCACCTGCTCCGGCATGTAGTCGTGGGGGATCTTCAGCGTGTACTTCTGCTTGTCGTTGGTTGGCGAGACGATCACCCAGATTGTCACGATTATGCGGCCTGCAAATTGGGGTGGGGAAAAAAAAACGGGAGATGGAAGTCAAATATCCAGTTCAGGAAGCCACGTGGTCTAGAATCGGGACCAGAACCATTGCCCCGTGACCCAGGGTACCGCTGGCAACTGCCCAGCTTGGGAACAGATTGTTCCCGTTTAGGTGCTCAGAGATTTCAGGAATGTAAATCAAAGAAAGAAAAGGAAGACTTGCATTTTTATCAAATCAAATCAACTTTTATTGTCATTGTTAGTGCACAAGTGCAGTACAACGAAATGTAGGCTTGCGGCTCCCGAGAGTGTACATTTAGATTAAGATTTAGATTAAGACATTTAAACATTCAACATACATTTGGCTTGTAATACATTAACATAAACATAACCATAATAAAGTGCATTGGCAGATGTGCAGGCTTGAGAGTTTATTTGTGGAGTTCAGTAGGATGACAGCCCTGGGAAAGAAGCTGTTCCTAAGTCTGGTCGTACGGGTGCGAATGCATCTGTAGCGTCTCCCAGATGGCAGGAGGGCGAACAGACTGTGGCTGGGGTGGGTAGGGTCTTTGATGATGGACCGTGACCTCCGTAAACAGCATTTCTGGTATATGTGCTCTATGGTCGGTAGCCGGGTGCCGGTAATGCGTTGGGCAGTTTTGACTACCCACTGCAGGGCTTTCCGGTCATAGTAGCTACAGCTGCCATACCATACTGTGATACAGTTCGTCAGGATGCTCTCTATAGTGCAGCGGTAAAAGTTAGAGAGGATCAGGGGTGACAGGTTACATCCCTTCAGCCTTTCACGACCACCGGACGTCCCAAAACGCTTTACAGCCAATTAAGTACCTTTTTCGAAGTGTAGTCACGGTTGTAATGGGAGAGACACGGCAGCCAATTTGTGCACAGCAAGCTCCCACAAACAGCAGTGTGATAATGACCAGATAATCTGGGTTTTTTTTAAATTTTTTTTTATTAGTGATGTTGGTTGAGGGATAAATATTGGCCCCAGGACACCGGGGAGAATTTCCCCCTGCTCTTCTTCGAAATAGTGCCATGGGATCTTTTATGTCCACCTGAGAGGACAGATGGGGCCTCAGTTTAACATCTCATCCGAAAGGCAGATGACTAAGTTTTCAATTGTTTAGGATCAGAGAGTGTTACAGCACAGCAGGAGGCTGTTCGGCCCATCGCCCCCGTTCCTTCTCTCTGAAAGAGCTCGCCACACAGTCCCATTCGCGTCTTTTGGGATACTCCACCCTGTCATAGTGAAGGAGGAGGTAGAGGAGGTACTGGATGAGATAAAAATTGATAAAGAGAAGGTACAGGAAACTCTCGTTTAAACAGCACCCTAAATATACGGAATTCTCTATTAACCGGCAAAATTCTCACTCCGAAAACAACACATCAATAACCGGCAATGTTGCCAAGTCTGAGTCTCCCGCAGTGGCCGAGTTAGTCAGTGGGGGTAGTTCTCCAAACTGTCACTACTCGGCTTCTTGGCGCTGTCGGAAGTCATTACAGAGTTATGCATTACCCTCAACTGGCAGTACTGTACTTAATCAAGCATCTTCCACCATCCATTTAACACAACATTCTGTAGGTGAGTACCCAATTACTGTATACAGTACTGCACATTTCTTGCTTTTTTAAATTTTTCTTTGTTAAAAATAGCCTCGGTAGATAACCCTCTCCATCATCCGGAATTTTTAATCAACCGGCAACATCACGGTCCCGTCGGTGCCGGATACCAAAGAGTTTCCTGTACTAGAAAGGCTGTCTGAACTTAAAGTTGATAAGTCACCAGGACCAGATGGGATGCATCCTAGGATGCTGAGGGAGGTTAAGGAGGAAATCGAAGAGGTACTGGCCATAATCTTCCAATCCTCCTTAGACACGGGGGACTGGAGAATTGCAAACCATTGTTCAGAAAAGGGTGTAAAGAGAAACCCAGCAATTACAGGCCAGTCAGTTGAACCTCGGTAGTGGAGATGCTTTTGGAAACGATAATCAGGGACAAAATTAACAATCACTTGGACAAGTGTGGATTAATTAAGGAAAGCCAGCACGGATTTGTTAAAGGTAAATCGTGTTTAACTAACTTGATTGAGTTTTTTGATGAGGTAACAGAGAGGGTTGATGAGGGCAATGCGGTTGACGTGGTGTACATGGATTTCCAAAAGGCGTTTGACAAAGTGCCACATACAGGAAACTCTGCGATATCCGGCACCGACAGGACCGAGCTGTTGCCGATATATCAAAACTGCCGGATATACCAGCGTTAATGTTGAAGCATACGGAGATTTGCATCTCCATATCTGGCAACAAACACTGTTGCTTAGCAACAGTTTCTAAACAGTCGGCCGTACCTTGGAAGCGTCTCTGTAGCTTAGCAACAGCTTCAGAGAGACTTTGCAGAGCCTGACTGTTGGAAAAAAAAGCCACGAGAAGAAAAAAAACCTAACAAAACGGCTCCTGATTTCTGCCGGTGGATCGAGGTTTCCGGACATACAACCTCCGGATAAACCAAAGTTTCCTGTAATAGGCTTGCCAGCAAAGATGAAGCCCATGGAATAAAAGGGACAGCATGGATACAAAATTGGCTAATTGACAGGAAACAGAGAGTAGTGGTGAACGGTTGTTTTTTGGACTGGAGGAAGGTATACAGTGGTGTTCCCCAGGGGTCGGTTCTAGGACCACTGTTTTTATTGATATATATTAATGACTTGGACATGGGTGTACAGGGCACAATTTCAAAATTTGCAGATGACCCAAAACTTGGAAGGACAGTGAACAGTGAGGAGGAGAGTGATAGACTTCAGGAAGACAGACAGGCCGGTGGAATTGCTGGACATGTGGCAGATGAAATTTAACGCAGAAAAGTGCGAAGTGATACATTCTGGTAGGAAGAATGAGGAGAGGCAATATAAACTAACGGGTACAATCCTAAAGGGGGTGCATGAACAGAGTGACCTGGGGGTATATGTGCACAAATCATTGACGGTGGCAGGGCAGGTTGAGAAAGCGGTTAAAAAAGCATAAGGGATCTTAGGCTTCATAAATAGAGGCATAGAATACAAAAGCAAGGAAGTTATGATGAACCTTTCTAAAACACTGGTTCGGCCTCAACTGGAGTATTGTGTCCAATTCTGGGCACCGCACTTTAGGAAGGATGTGAAGGCCTTAGAGAGGGTGCAGAAAAGATTTACGAGAATGGTTCCAGGGATGAGGGACTTCAGTTACGTGGATAGACTGGAGAAGCTGGGGTTGTTCTCCATGGAGCACAGAAGGTTGAGAGGAGATTTGATAGAGGTGTTCAAAATCATGAGGGGTCTGGACAGAGAAGATCGAGAGAAACTGTTCCCATTGGCGGAAGGGTCAGGAACCAGAGGACACAGATTTAAGGTGATTGGCCAAAGAACCAAAGGCGACATGAGGAAAAACGTTTTTACACAGCAAGTGGTTAGGATCTGGAATGCACTGACTGAAAGGTGGAGGCAGATTCAATGGCGGCTTTCAAAAGGGAATTGGATAAGTACCTGAAGGGAAAACATTTGCAGAGCTACAGGGATAGGAGAGAGTGGGACTAGCTAAGGCGCTCTTGCAGATAGCCGACACAGGCTCGACAGGCCGAATGGCCTCCTACAGTGCTGTAACCATTCTATGGGCTAGATTTTCCTGCAGCTGTCAGGCGGGGTTTCAGGCATGTGGGGGGGGGGGCAAATCCCGAATTTGGGGGTCCCGACACCATCCCGCCCAAAACCCCGCCCCACGTAAGTTTCAGGGGCGGTGGGTACCCGCCCCGCACTGGGACCCGCCGAAACCAGGCGGGAAGGGATTAGTGCCAATTAACAGGTAGTTAACAGGCAGTTTTTAGCCTAATCCCTATTTTGAGGGGTTTCGTGTGGGTTTCCCGACGGCTCCAAACCACGCCAGGTTAGAGCAGGCGGGCCGTCGGGTTGAAGGACTTGGAGGGGTCGCGATGTCGGTGCTCGGGTGAGTGATGGGTGCATGAGTGCAAAGGTAAGTGTGTTTGGTGTGTCTAAAGTGTGTAAAGAACTTTTACTTACCTGTACTTACCTTAACAGCCTTTCTTCCTGTAGCCGTCGGGAGCCCATCACTCAGCCGGCACTTAAAGCTGAACGGCTGCGATCTGTGAAAAGTGACAGCCTTCAGCTTTGAGTGCTGCTGAGAGTTCTAACTGAGTCTGTGCAGAAGGACTCATGTTAGAACTCAGACTGTCAGTGTTTCACAGCTTCAAACAGCTGTGAATCACTGATATTTCATCTGTCAAGAACTCTTGACAGATGAAATTGCAGTCTGTGACGTCACCTGTTGCCAGGTGGCCCTTAATTGGCCTGCTGAGCCCGCTGAGCGGGCTCAACAAGGTCAATCAAGGGAAAATCACGCGGAGTGGCCGGACGTCGATGTAGGCGGGTCAAAAACCCGAAAGTTGAAGTCCCGCCTTCTTCCTGACAGGTTCGGGAAAATCTACCCCTATGATTCTACGATCCTATGATTCATTCCCCATACTCTTAAAATTTCCCTTCTGCAAACATTTCTCCACTTCCCTTTTCTGGATTCTGCTTCCCTCACTGTTTCTGGTCGGGTATTCCACGTCTTAACAACCCTCCGCGGAAAAGAATTTCTTCTGGTGGTGATGACCATAAATTCATGCCATCGCTAGCCAAAATAAATAAGTTGCCCCCGCCCCCCCTCACCCCACCCCCAAATTTACCTCATCAAAAACCCTGCATATTTCTCCTGTACCATACAATGCAGAGGCATTCAGTTTTAAAGGGACCCCACGGTGTTCAATGAGTTCGCATCAACTGCAAATCAAGCACCAGACCTCGAGCCACTGTCATCATGGTGAAGCTTGTCCTATACTAGAGACCGACCCTCAAAGAAAAAGAGACTTGCTTTTATATACGATAGCAAAATACTGCAGATGTTGGAAATCCGAAATAACAGAAAATGCTGGAAAAACTCAGCAGGTCAGGCAACATCCGTGGAGAGAAATTTGAGTTGACGTTTCGGGTCGAACCCTTCTTCAAAACTGGAAAGAACAGAAACTAGATCGAAGGCAGGGCTGCGATCGGACAAAAGAATAAAAGAAACAAAAGAAGTAAAAGAGATTAGAAGCTAGACGAGATGGTAATAGGCTGAGATTAGGTGTAAAGTGTACTGGCAGGGCAAAAGATAGCTGCCAGGTGTGAGAGAGAAACAAAAGGAAAGGGGGGGGGGGGGGAAAGGAGTGGAACAATTACAAGAGAAAATGAAATGGGGGCCGAGCTTATGATCTGAAATTGTTGAACTTGATATTGAGTCCGGGAGGCTGCAGAGTGCCTAATCGGAAGATGAGGTGCTGTTCCTCGAGTTTACGTTGAGCTTCCGTGGAACAATACAAGAGGCCAAGGACGGTGAGGTCCGAGTGGGAATGGGGCGGTGAATTAAAGTGACAGGCGACCGGAAGCTCGGGGTCACCCTTACGGACTGAACGGAGGTGTTCCGCAAAGCGGTCACCCAATCTGCGTTTGGTCTCCCCAATGTAGAGGAGACCGCATCGTGAGCAGCGAATACAGTATACTAGATTGCAAGAAGTACAAGTAAATCGCTGTTTCACCTGGAAGGGGTGTTTGGGGCCCTGGACAGTGGGAAGGGGGGGGGTATAGGGGCAGGTGTTACATCTCCTCCGCTTGCATGGGAAGGTGCCAGGCGAAGGGGAAGGGCTGTTGGGGGTGATAGAGGAGTGGACTAGGGTGTCTCGGAGGGAGCGGTCCCTGCGGAATGCTGAAAGGGGAGGGGAGGGGAAGATACGTTTGGTGGTGGGATCACTTTGGAGGTAGCAGAAATGCCGGAGGATGATCCACTGAATGTGGAGGCTGGTGGGGTGAAAGGTGAGGACAAGGGGAACCCTATCGTGGTTCCGGGAGGGAGGGGCAGGGGTGAGGGCAGAAGTGCAGGAGATAGAACTGACACGGTCGAGGGCAGTGTCAACCACGGTAGAGGGGAATCCTCGGTTGCGGAAAAAGGAAGACATGTCTGAAGCACTGGTGTGGAAGGTGGCATCGTCGGAGCAGATACGGCGGAGGCGGAGAAACTGGGAGAATGGAATAGAGTCCTTACAGGAAGCGGGGTGGGAGGAAGTGTAGTCCAGGTAGCTGTGGGAGTCAGTGGGCTTGTAGTGAATATTGGTCGATAACCTATCCCCAGAGATGGAGACGGAGAAGTCGAGGAAGGGAAGGGAAGAGTCAGAGATGGACCATGTGAAGGTGAGGGAAGGGTGGAAATTGGAGGCAAAGTGAATGAAATTGTCAAGTTCGGGGCGAGAGCAGGAAACGGCACCGATACAGTCATCAATGTATCGGAAAAAGAGGTGAGGGAGGGGACCCGATTAGGACTGGAACAAAGATTGTTCCACATAGCCCACGAAAAGGCAGGCATAGCTAGGACCCATGCGGGTACCCATGGCAACACCTTTGATTTGGAGGAAATGAGTGGAGTTAAAGGAGAAGTTGTTCAATGTGAGAACAAGTTCAGCCAGGCGGAGGAGGGTCGTGGTGGATGGGGACTGGTCGGGCCTCTGTTCAAGGAAGAAGCGGAGTGCCCTCAGGCCATCCGGGTGGGGGATGGAGGTGTAGAGGGATTGTACGTCCATGGTGAAAAGGAAGCGGTTGGGGCCAGGAAACTGGAAACTGTTAAAGTGGCGGAGGGCGTCCGAAGAGTCGCGGATGTAGGTGGGAAGAGACTGGACAAGGGGAGAAAAGATAGAGTCAGGATAGGAAGAGATAAGTTCCGTGGGGCAAGAACAGGCTGAAACGATGGGTCTACCAGGGCAGTCCTGTTTGTGGATCTTGGGAAGGAGGTAGAAGCGGGCTGTGCGGGGTTGGGGAACTATGAGGTTGGTGGCAGCAGGGGGAAGATCTCCAGAGGAGATGAGGTCAGTGACAGTCTTGGAAACGGTGGTTTGATGTTCGGTAGTGGGGTCATGGTCCAGGTGGAGGTAGGAGGAGGTGTCGGAGAGTTGGCGTTCAGCTTCCGCTAGGTAGAGGTCAGTACGCCAAACAACAACAGCACCACCCTTGTCAGCGGGTTTAATGACAATGTCAGGGTTGGATCCAAGAGAATGGAGTGCTGCAAGTTCAGAGGGAGGTAGGTTGGAGTGAGTGAGGGGAGCGGAGAAATGGAGACGGCCGATGTCACGGCGGCAGCTAGCGATGAAAAGATCTAGAGAGGGTAAGAGGCCAGGGGGAGGGGTCCAGGTAGAACGGGAATTCTGCAAGCGGGAGAAAGGGTCAGTTGTGCGGGGGGAAGACTCCTGGCCAGAGAAGTGGGCACGGAGACGAAGTCCCTATCACCACCTCAGGACGTCCCAAAGCACTTTACACCCAATGAAGTACTTTTTGAAGTGTAGTCACTGTCGTCATGTAGGAAGCCAATTTGCGCACAGCAAGCTCCCACAAACAGCAATGAGATAATGAATAATAAACATAGACAGAGAAGATAGGAGCAGGAGTAGGCCATTCGGCCCCTCGAGCCTGCTCCGCCATTCAATGCGATCATGGCTGATCATCCAAATTCAGTACCCTGTCCCTGCTTTCTCCCCATATCCCTTGATCCCTTTAGCCTTAAGAAATATATCCAACTCCTTCTTGAATATATTTAATGAATTGGCCTCTACTGCCATGTGTGGTAGAGAATTCCACAGGTTCACCGCTCTCTGGGTGAAGAAATTTCTCCTCATTTCTGTCCTAAATGGCTTACCCCTTATCCTTAGACTGTGACCCCTGGTTCTGGACTCCCCCGCCATCGGGAACATCCTTCCTGCATCTAGTCTGTCCAGTCCTGTCAGAATTTTATAGGTTTCGATGAGATCCCCTCTCATTCTTCTAAACTCCAGCGAGTATAAGCCCAATCGACCCAATCTCTCCTCATAGGTCATCTGTTTATGTGATGTTGATTGAGGGATAAATATTGGCCTGGACACCGGGGAATAGCTCCCCCGCACTTCTTCGAAATAGTTGCCGTGGAGAGGGTAGACTGGGGGGGGGGGGGGGGCTCAGTTTAACGTCTCACCCGAAAGACGGCACCTCAGACAATGCAGCACTCCCTCAGTCTTCTTCTTAGGCAGTCCCTCGGAACCGAGGATGACTTGCTTCCACATTAAAAATGAGCTCGCAGGTGACTGAGGAGTCCAATGCGGGACCTACAGACTCTGTCACAGGTGGGGCAGACGGTGGGATGCTTGGGTTGACCTGCGCTCCTTGCGCTGCCTGCGCTTGGCTTCCGCTTGCTCCCAGCGAAGACTCGAGGTGTTCAGCACCTTCCCGGATGCTTCTCCTCCACTTTGCGCGGTCTTGGGCCAGGGATTCCCAGGTGTCAGTGGGGATGTTACACTTTTTCAAAGAGGCTTTGAGGGTGTCCTTGAAGCGTTTCCTCTGCCCACCCGGGGCTCTCTTGCCGTGCCGGAGCTCCGAGTAGAGCGCTTGTTTTGGGAGTCTCGTATCGGGCATGCGGACAATGTGACCCGTCCATCGGAGCTGATCAAGCGTGGTCAAAGCTTCGATGCTGGGGATGTTGGCCTGAGCGAGAACACTGACGTTGGTGCGCCTGTCCTGTGGATTTTCAGGATCTTGCGGAGGCAGCGTTGGTGGTACCTCTCCAGTGCTTTGAGGTGCCTGCTGTACATGGCCCATGTCTCTGAGGCATACAGCAGGGCATGGGGTAGGCCCCAGTCCCTCAGTACTGCACTGGGGAGTGCCGGCCTGGATTTTTGTGCTCGAGTCTCTGGAGTGGGGCTCGAACTCACGACCGCCCGACTCGGAGGCGAGGGTGCCGCCCACTGAGCCACTGGCTGACAAAGCAGCAGCCAGAGGTCGGGTAACTCGAGTACGGTCCCTCACCGTCCCGCCATCATCCTCCTTCACCTGATTGGATGGACCACTGACTGCTCTCCTCCAATGGATGAAGCAGCCGTCTGCGCAATGGCTCTCGAGATCACAGTCTGGAGGCCGACTTTAAGGGCGCGTTCTTCATTCCTCGTCAGGGCCGCCAGGAAAAGGCATTTAGCGGGAAAGGTGGGATGGAAGGGGGAGGGTTGCGGAGACAGTGTAATCCATCCTGAGCCAGTCTCGGATTCATTCAATTCAACAATCGAGCTCGGTGATTAGATAAAAGACTGGTGCACCAGTCGCTGAAGGTAAGCATGCAGATGCAGCAGGCGGTTAAGAAGGCAAATGGTATGTTGGCCTTCGTAGCAAGAGGGTTCGAGTGCAGGAACAAGGATGTCTTGCTGCAGTTGTACAGGGCCTTGGTGAGACCACATCTTGAATATTGTGTGCAGTTTTGGTCGCCTTATCTGAGGAAGGATGTTCTTGCCATGGAAGGAGTGCAGCGAAGATTCACCAGGCTGATACCTGGGATGGCAGGAATGACGTGTGAGGAGAGATTGGGTCGATTGGGCTTGTACTCGCTGGAGTTTAGAAGAGTGAGAGGGGATCTCATCGAAACTTAGAAAATTCTGACAGGACTGGACAGACTAGATGCAGGAAGGATGTTCCCGATGGTTGGGGAGTCCAGAACCAGGGGTCACAGTCTAAGGATAAGGGGTAGGCCATTTAGGACTGAGATGAGGAGGAATTTCTTCACCCAGAGAGTGGTGAACCTGTGGAATTCTCTACCACAGAAGGCAGTAGAGGCCAATTCATTAAATATATTCAAGAAGGAGTTAGATATATTTCTAAAGGCTAAAGGGATCAAGGGATGAGGAGAAAGCAGGGACAGGGTACTGAATTTGGATGATCAGCCATGATCTCATTGAATGGCGGAGTAGGCTCGAGGGGCCAAATGGCCTACTCCTGCTCCTATCTTCTATGTTTCTATGCCTATGTTTCTCCAGCGCCTTTCATGCCCTCAGGATGTCTGAAAGCACTTTACAGCCAATGAAGTACTTTTTGAAGTGGAGTCACTGTTGTAATGTAGGAAACGCGACAGCCAATTTACGCACAGCAAGATCCCACCAACAGCAATATGATAACGACCAGATAATGTTTTTTTTTCCAGTGCTGTTGGTTGAGGGATAAATATTGGCCCAGGACACCGTTTTGGGGGGGGGGGCGGGGGGGGGGGGGGAAAGGGTGACTCCCTCCTGCTCATTTTCAAAATAGTGTCATAGAGTCATAACGGCACAGGAGGCCATTCGGCCCATCGAGTCCGTGCCGGCTCTCTGTAGAGCAATCCAGTCAGTCCCATTCCCCCGCTCTATCCCCGTAGCCCTGCAAGTTTATTTCCCTCAAGTGCCTATCCAGTCTCCCCTTGAAAACATTGAGTGTCTCCGCTTCCACCACTTCCGTCGGCAGCGAGTTCCAGGTCCTCGCCACTCGCTGTGTAAGAAAGTTTGTCCTCACGTCCCCCGCTGTATCTCTTGCTCAAAACCTTAAATCTGTGTCCCCTAGTCCTTGTGCCATCAACTAGTGGGAACAGCCATTCCCCGTCTAGCGTATCCAAACCCGTCATAATCTTGTACACCTCGATCAAATCACCCCTCAACCTCCTTTGCTCTAATGAAAACAAATCCAGCTTCTCCAGCCTGTCCTTGTAGCGAAGATCCCCCATCCTCGGAACCATTCTGGTAAATCTCCTCTGCACCCTCTCGAGGGGCTTCACGTTCAGTCCTGAGGAATAGTTTTACACCCACCCGAGGGGGGGGCAGACGGAGCCTCGGTTGCTGAGGCACGATGGGCCGAATGGCCTCCTTCTGTGCTGCCAGATTCGGTGAATTAAGTCGGGCCGTCCTCTCTCAGCCCCGGTTTGGTGTCTGGCTGGCTTTGCCCAGGGTGAATCACGCTGAGCCCCGGCACACCACCCCCCTGCCCCCCCACTCGACTCACCTTTATCCAGCTTGTTGTAGATGTGCTTGGGCAGGTCTGCCGTGGATTCCACGTTGGGAGGATAGACGTAGAGGGACTGGCTCTGGGGGCCACTGGCGTCCCGCAGCTCCACCGCCTCCTTGCAGACGCTCAGAATGTTGCGTCGGAAATCCTGGACCTCCGAGTCCTTCACCAGCTCAAACTCACAGATCGGCATTCCAATCGCGAACCCTGAAGGCAGGGAAGACACGGTTACAGGTCACTTTATTCGTCATCCCCCGCATCGGTTTTCTCCCGATGGTGCCGGCTCTGGCTTCGGGGCAGATTTGCTGTGCGGGGTCACCCGACAGTACACGGCTCAAGTGGCCGCGCTTTGTGGGCGAGTCTGGGCATTGATTCATCGTTGGCTATTCGGCCGCAGAGGCCATCGCAGCCGAGCCCAATCTTTGTCCCCGCCCCACAACTCCCAGCAAGGACGAGGAGCTTGGCAGATTTCTCACCCGCCGTGCTATACTGGGTGTCACTTTTAATCACGGTGCGAGGAGTGGGTACCCACTGCCCCCGATTATCCAACCATTTGTTTAACCATTGGGGGGACAGGTTGGCAGCGCCCACCTGAACTGGCGAGGCTCCCCTTCCCCAATAGACTCTCAAAATCTTCCCCGGTGGCTTTCATTCCTCCTGTCATTTTCATTCACACAGAACCATAGAAATTTACGACACAGAAGGAGGCCCATCGTTTCTGTGCCAGCACTTTGATAGGGCAATCCTAAACTAATCCCACTGCCCCACTCTCTCCCCATAGCCCTGTATCAATCCTAAACTAATCCCACTGCCCCACTCTCTCCCCATAGCCCTGTATCAATCCTAAACTAATCCCACTGCCCCACTCTCTCCCCATAGCCCTGTATCAATCCTAAACTAATCCCACTGCCCCGCTCTCTCCCCATAGCCCTGTATCAATCCTAAACTAATCCCACTGCCCCACTCTCTCCCCATAGCCCTGTATCAATCCTAAACTAATCCCACTGCCCCGCTCTCTCCCCATAGCCCTGTATCATTCCTAAACTAATCCCACTGCCCCACTCTCTCCCCATAGCCCTGTATCATTCCTAAACTAATCCCACTGCCCCACTCTCTCCCCATAGCCCTGTATCAATCCTAAACTAATCCCACTGCCCCGCTCTCTCCCCATAGCCCTGTATCATTCCTAAACTAATCCCACTGCCCCACTCTCTCCCCATAGCCCTGTATCAATCCTAAACTAATCCCACTGCCCCACTCTCTCCCCATAGCCCTGTATCAATCCTAAACTAATCCCACTGCCCCACTCTCTCCCCATAGCCCTGTATCATTCCTAAACTAATCCCACTGCCCCGCTCTCTCTCCATAGCCCTGTATCAATCCTAAACTAATCCCACTGCCCCACTCTCTCCCCATAGCCCTGTATCAATCCTAAACTAATCCCACTGCCCCACTCTCTCTCCATAGCCCTGTATCAATCCTAAACTAATTCCACTGCCCCACTCTCTCCCCATAGCCCTGTATCATTCCTAAACTAATCCCACTGCCCCACTCTCTCCCCATAGCCCTGTATCAATCCTAAACTAATCCCACTGCCCCACTCTCTCCCCATAGCCCTGTATCAATCCTAAACTAATCCCACTGCCCCACTCTCTCCCCATAGCCCTGCATCATTCCTAAACTAATCCCACTGCCCCGCTCTCTCCCCATAGCCCTGTATCAATCCTAAACTAATCCCACTGCCCCACTCTCTCCCCATAGCCCTGTATCATTCCTAAACTAATCCCACTGCCCCACTCTCTCCCCATAGCCCTGTATCAATCCTAAACTAATCCCTCTGCCCCGCTCTCTCCCCATAGCCCTGTATCAATCCCAAACTAATCCCACTGCCCCGCTCTCTCCCCATAGCCCTGTATCATTCCTAAACTAATCCCACTGCCCCACTCTCTCCCCATAGCCCTGTATCAATCCCAAACTAATCCCACTGCCCCACTCTCTCCCCATAGCCCTGTATCATTCCTAAACTAATCCCACTGCCCCACTCTCTCCCCATAGCCCTGTATCATTCCTAAACTAATCCCACTGCCCCACTCTCTCCCCATAGCCCTGTATCATTCCTAAACTAATCCCACTGCCCCGCTCTCTCCCCATAGCCCTGTATCATTCCTAAACTAATCCCACTGCCCCACTCTCTCCCCATAGCCCTGTATCAATCCTAAACTAATCCCACTGTCCCGCTCTCCCCCCATAGCCCTGTATCAATCCTAAACTAATCCCACTGCCCCACTCTCTCCCCATAGCCCTGTATCAATCCTAAACTAATCCCACTGCCCCACTCTCTCCCCATAGCCCTGTATCAATCCCAAACTAAACCCACTGCCCCGCTCTCTGCCCATAGCCCTGTATCAATCCTAAACTAATCGCACTGCCCCGCTCTCTGCCCATAGCCCTGTATCAATCCTAAACTAATCCCACTGCCCTGCTCTCTCCCCATAGCCCTGTATCAATCCCAAACTAATCCCACTGCCCCGCTCTCTCCCCATAGCCCTGTATCAATCCCAAACTAATCCCACTGCCCCGCTCTCTCCTCGTAGCCCTGTATGTTCCTCTGCTTCCAATATTTATCCAATTTTGGTGAAAAGTTGCAATGGTCTCTGCCTCACCCACTCACTGTGCCAAGGCATTCCATGGTCCAACAACCCTCTGTTTAAAGATATTTCTCCTCACCTTTTTCCTCACTCTATGAGTGACAATTTTAAATTGGCATCCCCCTCGTCACCTCCCCACCCAGAGGAAATAGTCTCTCCCTACTCACACCCTTGGTAAAGTTTTTTTTATATAAACGCCACTGAATCTCCTCTTAGCCTCCTTCTCTGCTCCAGTAGAACTAGTCCCAGCGTAAATCCCCCTCTCTGCCATTTTAAAATGGAGGTTTTAACCCATTAACATCTGCACTAAAAAAGATTGGACAGTAATTCACCCCAAGGTGCTGACAGATGCACTAAAACACACAGGGAGAACGGAGAAGAGAAATGCAATGAAACACTAACGGTTATTTTCTATGAGGATTATGTAACTTTACAAGGATGATACCAGAACCGAGAGGCTTCGAGCTATCAGGAAAGGCTGAACAGGTTGGGGCTCTTTTATTTATTTATTATACACAGCACAGAAACAGGCCATTCGGCCCAGCTGGTCCATGCCGGTGTTTATGCTCCACACGAGCCTCCTCCCACCCGTCTTCATCTCACCCCATCGCCATACCCTTCTATTCCTTTCTCCCTCATGTGTTTATCTAGCTTCCCCTTAAAAAAGAAAGACTTGCATTTATATAGCGCCTTTCACGACCACCGGACGTCTCAAAGCGCTTTACAGCCAATGAAGTACTTTTGAAGTGTAGTCACTGTTGCAATGTGGGAAACGCAGCAGCCAATTTGCGCACAGCAAGCTCCCACAAACAGCAATGTGATAATGACCAGATAATCTGTTTTTGTTGTGTGGATAGAGGGATAAATATTGGCCCCAGGACACCGGGGAGAACTCCCCTGTTCCTCTTTTAAATACAGGAAACTTTGAGTTATCCGGAGGCGAACCATCCGGCAAGCTCGAGCCACCGGCAAAAATCGGGAGCCGTTCTTAATTCTTTTCGTTTTTTTTCCCCAAGCACTGCAAGGTCTGTAGCTATAGCAACAGCTTCAGCTACAGATGCTTGCAGCTGCAGCCGAGTGTTTAGAAGCTGTTGCTAAGCAACAGTGTTTGTTGTCAGATACGGAGATGAAAATCTCCGTATCTTTCAACATTAACTCTGGAGTGTCCGGCAGTTTTGATGGGACGGCAACAGCTCGGTCCCGTCGGTGCCGGATAGCACAAAGTTTCCTGTAGTGCCTTGGGATCTTTTACATCCACCTGAAAGAGCAGACGGGGGCCTCGTTTTAACATCTCATCCGAAAGACGGCACCTCCGACGGTGCGGCGCTCCCTCGGCACTGCACTGGGAGTGTCAGCCTAGCTTTACGTGCTCAAGTCTCTGGAGTGGGACTTGAACCCACAACCTTCTATCTTCTGACTCAGAGGCGAGGGTGCTGCCCACTGAGCCACAGTTGACATTGATGCTATTTGCTCAACCACTCCCTGTGGTAGCGAGTTCCACATTCTCGCCACTCTCTGGGTAAAGAAGTTTCTCCTGAATTCCCCATTGGATTTATTAGTGACCATCTTATATTTATAACCCATAGTTTTTGGATTCTCCCACAAGTGGAACCATCTTCACTTCAAATACCCTATCAAATCCCTTCACAATTTTAAAGACCTCTTTTCTTGGGACGTGGAATTCCCAACCAGAAACATTGGTGAAAGCAGAAACCATAACAGCCTTTAAAAGGGAAGTGAATAAATAATTGACGAAGATTTTTTAAAAACAAACGGGATCCTGGGCTTCATAAATAGAGGCATTGAGTACAAAAGCAAGGAAGTTATGCTAAACCTTTATAAAACACTGGTTCGGCCTCAACTGGAGTATTGTGCCCAATTCTGGGCACCGCACTTTAGGAAGGATGTGAAGGCCTTAGAGAGGGTGCAGTAAAGATTTACGAGAATGGTTCCAGGGATGAGGGACTTCAGTTACGTGGATAGACTGGAGAAGCTGGGGTTGTTCTCCTTGGAGCAGAGAAGGTTGAGAGGAGATTTGATAGAGGTGTTCAAAATCATGAGGGGTCTGGGCAGAGTAGATAGAGAGAAACTGTTCCCATTGGCGGAAGGGTCAAGAACCAGAGGACACAGACTAGCAGAAGAGCCAAAGGCAACATGAGGAAAAACTTTTTTACGCAGCGAGTGGTTAGGATCTGGAATTCACTGCCCGAGAGGGTGGTGGAGGCAGATTCAATCGTGGCTTTCAAAAGGGAGTTGGATAAGTACCTGAAGGAAAGATTTTTTTGCAGGGCTGCGGGGAAAGGGCGGGGGAGCGGGACTAGCTGAAGTGCTCTTGCAGAGAGCCGGCACGGGCTCGACGGGCCGAATGGCCTCCTTCCGTGCTGTAACCATTCGGTGATTCTAAAGTATGGGAAAGGGGCACGACAAAGTGGACAGCTCCTTCAGAGAGTAGGCAAAGGGCACTGCGGCCTGAATGGCCTCCTTCCGTTCTGTAAAATGCCTCGATTCTCTGCTTCCTCTGGAGATTTTTGCACACCGGCAAAGGTGGTGATTTTCCTTGGACGTCGGAGGTTACTCCTGGTCATATCGCAACAGAGATCGAAGAGCGTGTGACCAGACGTGAAAGTGTCCACGTTCTCTGGCTCTCAGCAGAGCCAACAGCCAACGCCATCATGCCTGCCTCTGCAGACCAGCAAAACAGGTTAGCTCTCGCTGACCAAAGAACGTAAGGAGCAGGAGTCGGCCATTCGGCCCCTCGAGCCTGCTCCTCCATTCAATAAGATCATGGCTGATCCAATCTTGGCCTCAACTCCACTTTCCCGCTCTCTCCCCGTACCCCTCGACTCCCCTGTAGTTCACATGTCTGTCTATCTCTGCCTTGAATATATTCACTGACTCCGCCTCCACAGCTCTCTGGGGCAGAGAATTCCAAAGATTCCCGACCCTCAGAGAAGAAATTCCTCCTCATCTCCGTCTTAAATGGGCGACCCCTTATCCTGAAACTATGCCCCCTAGTTCTAGATTCCCCCACGAGGGGAAACATCCTCTCAGCATCTACTCTGTCGAGCCCCCTCAGAATCTTTTATGTTTCAATAAGATCACCTCTCATTCTTCTAAACTCCAATGAGTATAGGCCCAACCTGCTCAACCTTTCGGCACATGTCAACCCCTTCAACTCAGGAATCAACCTCGTGAATCGTCTCTGAACTGCCTCCAATGCAAGTATATCCTTCCTTAAATATGGAGACCAAAACTACGCAGTACTCCAGGTGTGGTCTCACCAACGCCCTGTAAAGTTGCATCAAAACTTCCCTACTTTTATACTCCATACCCCTTACAATAAAGGCCAACATTCCACTTGCCTTCCTAATTACTTGCTGTACCTGCACGCTAACTTTGTGTTTCATGTACTTTGACCCCCAGATCCCTCTGTACCGCAGCACTTTATAGTCTCACTCCATTTAAATAATAATTTGCTTTTTCATTCTTCTTTCCAAAGTGGATAACCTCACAATTTCCCACATTATACTCCATCTGCCAAATTTTTGCCCACTCACTTAACCGATCTATATCGCTTTGCAGCCTCTTTGGGCAGGATGTTCATTGGGCAGTGGAGGCGGGATTGGAGGCCTGTGGGGGGTTAAAATCCTGAAATCAGGGGGCACAAACCCATCCCGCCCCCAACCCGCCTCCATGCCAGTTTCAAAGGAGGCGGGTACCCGACCCGCACTGGGAACCGCCTCCCCGAGGCGGGAAGGAGATTAGTGCCAATTAACTGCCTGTTAACAGGCAGTTTTTACCCTAATCCCTATTTTTATTCCTGAAGTGTGGGATTCCCGACGGCTCCAAACCACGCCAAGTTAGCGAGGCGGACCGTCGGGCTGAAGGGCTCGAGATGTCCAGTGTTCAGGTGAGTGATAGGTGCATGAGTGCAGAGATAAGTGTGTTTGGTGTGTGTAAAGTGTTTAAAGAAGTTTAACTTACCTTTACAGCCTTCCTTCCTTCAGGTCTCGGGAGTCCCTCATCTCACCGGCACAGAAAGCAGAATGGCCGCGAGCTGTCAAAAGTTGCAGCATTCAGCTTTCTGTTCCGGAGAGATCTCTAAATCAGCCTGAGAGGAAGGAATTAACTTAGAGTACAGATTGTCAGTGTTTGACAGCTTCCAACAGCTGTCAAACACTGATATTTCATCTGTCAAAAGCTCTCGACAGATGAAATGTCAGTCTGTGACGTCACCTGTTGCCGGGTGGCCCTTAATTGGCCTGCGGAGCCCGCTGGGCGGACTCAACAAGGTCAATCAAGTGAAAATCAAGTGGGTTGGCCACAACTCGATGGAGGCGGTACTGCAACCCCGAAAGTTGTAGTCCCGCCTCCTACACGCCTCCAGTATCAAAATCCAGCCCATTGTGTTCTCCTCACAACTTGCTAACCCATCTGCAAGAACAATAACCAGCACTCCTGCTGCTCCTGGCTCCACGTTCAGGCAAGTGTTTTTTTTCCTTTTAAAACTTTGGTTGCGGCCTCCAACGGCCCCTTTAAGGACCGCTGGTTAGGGCTGCACGTAGATCAGGTAACCCTGAAAACAGCAGGCCAAATGGCTGCTGCGTTCAGGCATAGAAAATAACTTCTGGATTGGGTCCCAAGAAAGAAAGTCTTGCATTTCTATAGCGCCTTTCACAACCACCGGACGTCTCAAAGCGCTTTACAGCCAACTAAGTACTTTCTGAAGTGGTGTCACTGTTGTAATGTGGGAAACACGGCAATTTACGCACAGCAAGCTCCCACAAACAGCAATGGGCTAATGACCAGATCATCTGTTTTCAGTGATGTTCGTTGAGGGATAAATATTGGCCCCAGGACACTGGGGAGAACGCCCCTGCTCTTCTTCGAAATAGTGGCCGCGGGATCTTTTACATCCACCTGAGAGAGCAGATGGGGCCTCGGTTTAACGTCTCATCAGAAAGACGGCACCTCCGACAGTGCAGCACTCCCTTGGTACTGCACTGGGAGGGTCGGCCTAAAACAGGCATGAGTCCCTTATTAGCATATTCAAGACCCCGTATCCCCATTTTAGGCAACTGCCAAAGATGCCTTTACAGTGCCTGAACCAACGTTCGGACACGGGAGCTCGGCCCCCAAAAACTGAACCTCTGTGCACTCACCTTCTGCCCAGAAAACTCGTGCAACGAGGTCCAATTTCACCCCCATTAGTTCTACGAAACTCTTAAAATTTAACCCTTCTTTGCGTAATCAAACATAAATCGCTTACTTTTCGCTAGAAAAGAGAAGGGTGAGGGGGTGACCCGATAGAGGTCTTTAAATTTATGAAGGGGGTTCGATAGGGTAGACGTAGAGAAGATGTTTCCACTTGTGGAGGAGACCAGAGCCAGAGGCCATAAATATAAGATAGTCACTAATGAATCCAATAGGGAATTCAGGAGAAACTTCTTTGGTGTGAATGTGGAACTCGTTACCACAGGGAGTGGTTGATGTGAATACCACAGATGCATTTAAAGGGAAGTTAGATAAATACATGAGGGAGAAAGGAATAGATTCTGAGGGGGCTTGACAGGGAGGATGTTTCCCATCGTGGGGGAATCTAGAATTAGGGGGCATAGTTTCAGGATTAGGGGCCGCCCATTTAAGACGGAGATGAGGAGGAATTTCTTCTCTCAGAGGGTCGTGGATCTTTGGAATCCTCTACCCCAGAGAGGTTGGGTCATTGAATATATTCAAGGCGGAGAGAGACAGATATTTTGAGCTACAGGGGAATCCAGGGTTATGGGGAGCGGGCGGGTAAGTGGAGTTGGGGCCAAGATCAGATCAGCCACTCCTGTTCTTATCTGTTGATGGGCTGAGGTGAAGAGGGTTGGGAGGAGGCTCGTGTGGAGCATAAACATCGGCACGGACCAGATGGGCCGAACGGCCCGTTTCTGCGCCGGGGGGGGGGGGGGGGGGGGGGGGGGGAAGGCCCTGAGAATCACCAAAGACGCAAGCCACCCCAGCCACAACCTCTTCGCCCTGCTCCCGTCCGGTAAGAGATACCGAAGCATACGGTCTCGTACCAGCAGGTTTCGAAACAGCTTCTACCCCCAGGCCATAAGACTCATGAACGAATAATTTATTATTTATTACTGTTGTTTTATTTATTATTACTATATTTCTATTAGTATTTTATCATTGTTATGCCATATTTATTCCAATGTTGGGAGGACTCGTAAAAATCAACATTTCATTGCGCAGTACACACGTCTGCTGCATATATGACAAATAAAATTGAATTGAATTAAATACTATGTGGTTCTGTGTAACCCGGGTTCCAGATGGCGACGGGTGTCACGGGCACGCACCTATCTCCCGGTTGAGGATTTTCTCCTCTCTGTTGCCCACCGGCTCGATCACTTTGAGGAGGGGCTGGAACAGCCTCAGGTCACAGAGTCTCCTCGTCTCGTCGTAGAACTCTTCCCGCTCCGCCTCCTGGGTCACTCCCACAAAGATGTACGAGGACTCGTCCTGCAGAGGAGAGGGGAAACGGACGTTTGCTCGGTGAAGTTACCCCCACAAGCCCAAGTCCGGCGGTTCATGCAAGGGTTGGTGGAGGGGGGAAAAGAGTGCGGAATGATGGGTCATCCGGCAACTCCTAGTCAGCCGGGCATTTTTTAAATTCATATGAGCGTCGCTGGTAAGGTCGGCATTTATTCCCCAAACCTAGTTACCCGGAGATGCTGGTTGCAGGTTCGATACAGCTGAGTGGCTCACTAGGCACACCTCAAAGGGCAGTTAAGAGTCAACCACGTTGGTGTAGGACTGGAGTCACATATAGGCCCCGACCGGGTCAGTATGGCAGGTTCCCTTCCCTAAAGGACATTAGTGAACCAGATGGGTTTTCTGACAATCCGACAGTACGGTCGCCTGCCCCCACCCCCGCACCCCCCCCCACCCCCCCAACGCCGCTCTTCTTCGGAAAAGTGGCCAGGGGATCCTTTGCATCCGCCCGAGAGGGCAGACGGGGCCTCGGTTTAACGTCTCATCCGAAAGACGGCACCTCCGACAGTGCAGTGCTCCCTCAGTACCGGCACTGGGAGTGTCGGCCTGGATTGTGTTCTCAAGTCTCTGGAGTGAGGCTCGAACCCCACGACCTTCTGACTCAGAGGTGAGAGAGAGAGGGAGAGAGGGCGAGCGAGCGAGCGAGCGAGAGAGATGGACAGAGAGTCAGACAGACACAGAGAGAGAGACAGACACAAGACAGAGACACAGACAGAGAGAGTCAGACAGACAGAGAGACACACAGACACAGAGACAGAGAGAGAGACAGAGAGAGAGAGACAGAGAGAGAGAGAGACAGAGAGAGAGAGAGACAGAGAGAGAGAGAGAGACAGAGAGAGAGAGACAGAGACAGAGAGAGAGAGAGAGAGACAGAGAGAGAGAGAGACAGAGAGAGAGAGAGAGAGACAGAGAGAGAGACAGAGAGAGAGAGAGACAGAGAGAGACAGAGAGAGAGACAGAGAGAGAGACAGAGAGACAGAGAGAGAGACAGAGACAGAGAGAGAGACAGAGACAGAGAGAGAGACACAGAGAGAGACAGAGAGAGACAGAGAGAGACAGAGAGAGAGAGAGAGAGAGAGACAGAGAGAGAGACAGAGAGAGAGACAGAGAGAGAGAGAGAGAGAGAGAGAGAGAGACAGAGAGAGAGAGAGACAGAGAGAGAGAGAGACAGAGAGAGAGAGAGACAGAGAGAGAGAGAGAGAGAGAGAGAGAGAGAGAGAGAGAGAGAGAGAGAGAGAGAGACAGAGAGAGAGACAGAGAGAGAGACAGAGAGAGAGACAGAGAGAGAGACAGAGAGAGACCCACTGAGCAGCGCTGTGGCTGATATTCATTGTTCAATCGATAGGTGTGTGGGTGATATGGGTGTGGTCCCCCTGTGGCAGGCAACTGGCCCCCAGCGTCAAGGTACCGGAGGGCGCAGGAACCGTACCCAGGCAAGGGTTTCGCGTTAGACGATGTCGCATGGGACGCCCCTCCCCCGCCCTCCGAGTGACTAACCTGCAGGAGGTGGAAGAGCGGGTATTTGCGGGACTCCCGGAAGAGCTCGTCCCCCTCCCCCTCCTCCCGAGCGACTAACCTGCAGGAGGTGGAAGAGCGGGTATTTGCGGGACTCCCCTCCCCCTCCCCCCGAGCGACTAACCTGCAGGAGGTGGAAGAGCGGGTATTTGCGGGACTCCCCTCCCCCTCCCCCGCCCCCGAGCGACTAACCTGCAGGAGGTGGAAGAGCGGGTATTTGCGGGACTCCCCTCCCCCTCCCCCGCCCCCCTCCCCCGCGCGACTAACCTGCAGGAGGTGGAAGAGCGGGTATTTGCGGGACTCCCCTCCCCCTCCCCCGAGCGACTAACCTGCAGGAGGTGGAAGAGCGGGTATTTGCGGGACTCCCCTCCCCCTCCCCCGCCCCCTGCCCCGCGCGACTAACCTGCAGGAGGTGGAAGAGCGGGTATTTGCGGGACTCCCCTCCCCCTCCCCCGAGCGACTAACCTGCAGGAGGTGGAAGAGCGGGTATTTGCGGGACGCCCCTCCCCCTCCCCCTCCCTCGAGCGACTAACCTGCAGGAGGTGGAAGAGCGGGTATTTGCGGGACGCCCCCCCCCTCCCCCGAGCGACTAACCTGCAGGAGGTGGAAGAGCGGGTATTTGCGGGACGCCCCCCCCCCCTCCCCCGAGCGACTAACCTGCAGGAGGTGGAAGAGCGGGTATTTGCGGGACGCCCCCCCCCTCCCCCGAGCGACTAACCTGCAGGAGGTGGAAGAGCGGGTATTTGCGGGACGCCCCCCCCCCCCTCCCCCGAGCGACTAACCTGCAGGAGGTGGAAGAGCGGGTATTTGCGGGACGCCCCCCCCCCCTCCCCCGAGCGACTAACCTGCAGGAGGTGGAAGAGCGGGTATTTGCGGGACGCCCCCCCCCTCCCCCTCCCCCGAGCGACTAACCTGCAGGAGGTGGAAGAGCGGGTATTTGCGGGACTCCCGGAAGAGCTCGTGTTTGATGCTGATCAGGGTGGCCTCCCGCAGGCACTCCAGCGTGACGATCATCCCGTTGGGCAGGCAGCAGTCCACCAGGATGCGGGGGGGCATCAAGTGGAGGCCCCATAGCTCCCCCGAGGATGGGCGAGGCGGCATCCTGAGCGAGGGTCTGGTCGCAGAAGGTCCCTCAACTCACGGTGTTCGACGCAGGTACCTGGATTAGCTGGAGCGGGGCGAGTAAAAAAAAAACCAAAACAGCAAGTCAGTCTTTTCACAAGGATTTCAACGACAGGCCCGAACGCAACAACAACAACAACTGGCATTGATATAGCGCCTTTAACGTAGTAAAATGTCCCACGGTGTTTCACAGCAATGTTCCCGCTAAGCTGCACAGCGGTCTGGAGGTCCCGCGCAGGCCGCCCACCGGCTTTTCAGCGGAAATAATCGCGGGTGCGTGGAGATTTAAATGGCCCGGCAAAGGGGACCGCGCATCGAAAACTAAAATTAGAGGGGACTTCGCTTCACAGGAGCGAGTGTCAAAGAAAATTTGACACCGAGCCACAGAAGGAGATATCAGGAACAGGTGACCAAAAGCTTGGTCAAAGGGGTAGGTTTTAAGGAGCGTCTTAAAGGAGAAGAGAGAGACACAGAGAGGGGGAGAGGTTTAGGGAGGGGATACCGCAGCATAGGGCCCAGGCAGCTGAAGGCATGACCGCCACTAGCGCTTCACCTCAGTGTTGCCAAACTGAAAATGCTCAACAATATCCCGGTTTGGAAAGGGCAAAAAAAAAAAATCTATATTTATACTCCTGGCTTTTCTTTGCACCGCTCTAAGTAGGCGCAAGTCACATAACCTTCGCAGGCCCACCGCTCTCTACTGAAAGCCAGGTTATAATATCGTGCGGCCCGATACACTGGATTTCGCCAATCGGAGGTTAACCGAACACTGTGCCGCTCTTTAAATTATGCAGAAAAAACCCCCCCATCTACGATAAAAGGCAATTCGACACCGCAGTTGCCGTCTGTTAATAATTACTCAGAGTGAACACTGAACTCCCGCTACGCACAAATTGCAATATTCACCACTCCTCCGAGGGACCCCCCGAATACAAAACTGACAGTCCCTTTGCAAGTGGAGATTAAACGGAAAGATGCACTTCACAAGATCAAGGAGGCCCTTCAGCCCATTTGGGCTCCTCGTTCTGCACTACCAGCCTCAGTCTCCCCACTTACCATCCAACAACAACTTGTATTTACACAGCGCCTTTAACGTAGTAATACGTCCCAAAGCGCTTCACAGGAGCGATTATCAAACACAATTTGACACCGAGCCACATGAGGAGATATTAGGGCAGGTGATCAAAAGCTTGGTCAAAGAGGTAGGTTTTGAGGAACGTCTTAAAGGAGGAGAGGTAGTGAGGCGGCGAGGTTTAGGGAGGGAATTCCAGAGCTTAGGGCCCAGGCAGCTGAAGGCACGGCCGCCAATGGTGGAGCGATTATAATCAGGGATGCTCAAGAGGGCAGAATTAGAGGAGCGCAAATATCTCCGGGGGGAGGGGGGCGCGCGCAGTTGAAGGAGATTACAGAGATAGGGAGGGGCGAGGCCATGGAGGGATTTGAAAACAAGGATGAGAATTTTGAAATCGAGGCGCTGCTTAACCAGGAGCCAATGTAGGTCAGCGAGCACCGGGGTGATGGGTGAACGGGACTCGGTGCGAGTTAGGACACGGGCAGCTGAGTTTTTTCAATCTCCTGGCCTCGACCGCACTTCCTATCCGCTTGTTCCAGCTGCTGATCACCAGCTTGTATAAACTCTAAACTTGCCCATCGCACCCTGAGCCTGTGCTTCCCGTGATGTATCAGGAAGTACTGGTTCCAGTTTAACTGTCTGGGATAAGGACTACTGTTCGTGTGGATGATGAACACTAGCATGGACTGGATGGGCCGAACAGCCGGTTTCTGTCATTTCTATGTGATTCTATCTTAGATATAGACTCAGGACTACGGTCAGAGCATGCAGAGTTTTTTTTAATTCGTTTTTATGGGATGTGGGCATTGCTGGCAAGGCCAGAATTTATTGCCCATCCCCAATTGCCCTTGAGAAGGTGGTGGTGAGTCGCTTTCTTGAACCGCTGCAGTCCGTGTGGTGAAGGTACTCCCACAGTGCTGTTCGGGAGAGTGTTCCAGGATTTTGACCCAGCGACGATGAAGGATCGGCCGATATATTTCCAAGTCAGGGTGGTGTGTGACTTAGAGGTGGTGGTGTTCCCACGCACCTGCTGCCCTTGTCCTTCTAGGTGGAAGAGGTCGCGGGTTTGGGAGGTGCTGTCGAAGAAGCCTTGGCGAGTTGCTGCAGTGCATCTTGTAGATGGTACACACTGCAGCCACGGTACGCCGGTGGTGGAGGGAGTGAATGTTTAAGGTGGTGGATGGGGTGCCAATCAAGCGGGCTGCTTTGTCCTGGATGGTGTCGAGCTTCTTGAGTGTTGTCGGAGCTGCACTCATCCAGGCAAGTGGAGAGTATTCCATCACACTCCTTACTTGTGCCTTGTAGATGGTGGAAAGGTTTTGGGGAGTCAGGAGGTGAGACACTCACCGCAGAATACCCAGCCTCTGACCTGCTCTTGTTTCCACAGTATTTATGTGGCTGGTCCAGTTAAGTTTCTGGTTAATGGTGACCCCCAGCATGTTGATAGTGGGGGATTCGGCGATGGTAATGCCATTGAATGTCATGGGGGGGGTGGTCAGACTCTCACTTGTTGGAGATAGTCATTGCCTGGCACTTCTGTGGCACGAATGTTCTTCTTCTTCTTAGGCAGTCCCACGGAACCGAGGATGACTTGCTTCCACATTAAAAATGAGTTCGCAGGTGACTGATGAGTCCAATGCGGGACCTACAGTCTCTGTCACAGGTGGGGCAGACGGTGGTTGAAGGGGCGGGTGGGTGGGGTGCTTGGGTTGACGTGCGCTCCTTCCACTGTTTGCGCTTGGCTTCCGCTTGTTCCCGGCGAAGAGACTCGAGGTGTTCGGCGCCTTCCCGGATGCTTCTCCTCCACTTTGTGCGGTCTTGGGCCAGGGATTCCCAGGTGTCGGTCGGGATGTTGCACTTTTTCAAGGAGGCTTTGAGGGTGTCCTTGAAGCGTTTCCTCTGCCCACCTGGGGCTCTCTTGCCGTGCCGGAGCTCCAAGTAGAGCGCTTGTTTTGGGAGTCTCGTATCGGGCATGCGGACAATGTGACCCGTCCATCGGAGCTGATCGAGCGTGGTCAAAGCTTCGATGCTGGCCTGAGCGAGAACACTGACGTTGGTGCGCCTATCCTGCCAGTGGATTTGCAGGATCTTGCGGAGGCAGCGTTGCTGGTACCTCTCCAGTGCTTTGAGGTGCCTGCTGTACATGGTTCATGTCTCTGAGGCATACAGCAGGGCGGGTATCACTGCTGCTCTGTAGACCATGAGCTTAGTGCCGGGTTTGAGGTCCTGGTCTTCAAACACTCTCTTCCTCAGGCGACCGAAGGCTGCACTGGCACACTGAAGGCGGTGTTGGACTTCATCGTCGACGTCTGCCCTTGTTGACAGTAGGCTCCCAAGGTATCGAAAGTGGTCCACGAAAATCGAAAATGTTACCTGCCACTTATCAGCCCAAGCCTGAACGTCGTCCAGGTCTTGTTGCATGTGGGCATGGACTGCTTCATTATCTGAGGAGTTGTGAATGGCGCTGAACACTGTGCAGTCATCAGCGAACATCCCCATTTCTGACCTTATGATGGAGGGAAGGTCATTGATGAAGCAGCTGAAGATTGTTGGGCCTAGGACACTGCCCTGAGGAACTCCTGCAGCGATGTCCTGGGCTGTGATGATTGACCTTCAACCACCACAACCATCTTCCTTTGTGCTAGGTATGACTCCAGCCAATAGAGCGTTTTCCCCCTGATTCCCATTGACTTCAGCTTTACTAGGGCTCCTTGATGCCACACTCTGTCAAATGCTGCCTTGATGTCAAGGGCAGTCACCCTCACCTCACCTCTTGAATTCAGCTCCTTTGTCCATGTTTGGACCAAGGCTGTAATGAGGTCGGGAGCCGAGTGATCCTGGCAGAACCCAAACTGGGCATCAGTGAGCAGGTTAATGGTGAGTAAGTGCTGCTTGATAGCACTGTTGACGACACCTTCCATCACTTTGCTGACGGTTGAGAGTAGACTGATGGGGCGGTAATTGGCCGGGTTGGATTTGTCCTGCTTTTTATGGACAGGACATACCTGGGCAGTTTTCCACAGTGTCAGATAGATGCCAGTGTTGTAGCTGTACTGGAACAGCTTGGCTAGAGGCACGGCTAGTTCTGGAGCACAAGCAAATAGCAGAATGAATAGCAAGTTAGCTACATAACAGAAAAAAGAGTCAGGGATTAAAGGTAGTTTCTCAGACTGGCAATAGATGGGTAGTGGTGTTCCGCAAGGATCGGTGCCGGGACCACTGTTGTTCACCATTTACATAAACTATTTGGACTCGGGAATCGGAAGTACAATTTCAAGATTTGCAGATGACACACCACATTGGGGGCGGGGGTGTAGTTAGTACAGAGGAGGACTGTGGCAAAATACAGGAAGGCATTAATAAACTTGCAAAATGGGCATGTAATTGGCAAGTGAACTTCAATATAGATAAGTGTGAGGTAGTAAGAATAAGGAGGCCACAGACTCCTTGGAAAATAAGTATCTAAATGGGGGAGAGGAACAGTGGGATCGGGGGGTACTGATCCACAAATCACTAACAGTAGTCAATAAGGCCAAAAAAACACTGGGGTTCATGTCTAGAGGGATAGAATTGAAAGGCAGAGAGAGAGAAAAAAAAAGGAGAGAGAGTGAAAGGGAGAAAGAGAAAGAGAGAGAGAGAAAGGGAGAAAGAGAGAGAGAAAGGGAGAAAGAGAGAGAGAGAGAGAGAGAGAAAGAGGGAGAAAGAGAGAGGGAGAAAGAGAGAGAGAGGGAGAGAGGGAGAAAGAGAGAGAGAAAGAAAGAGAAAGAGAAAAAAGAGAAAAAGAGAGAGAGAGAGAGAGAGGGAGAAAGAGAGAGAAAAAGAGAAAGAAAGAGAGAAAGAGAGAGAAATAGAAAGAGAAAGGAGAGAAAGAGAAAGAGAAAGAGAAAGAAAGAGAGAAAGAGAAAGAGAAAGAGAAAGAAAGAAAGAATTGCATTTCTATAGCACCTTTCACGACCACTGGACGTCCCAAAGCACGTTATGGACAATGATGTACTTTTGGAAGTGGAGTCACTGTTGTAATGTGGGAAAAGCGGCAGCCAATATGCGCACAGCAAGCTCCCACAAACAGCAATGTGATAATGACCAGATACTGTAATCTGTTTTTAGTGATGTTGGTTGAGGGATAAATATTGGCCAGGACACCGGAGATAACTCCCCTGCTCTTCTTCAAAATAGTGGCCTTGGGATCTTTTACATCCACCTGGAGTGGGACTTGAACCCACAACCTTCTGACTCAGAAGCGAGTGTGCTGCCCACTGAGCCATGGCTGACAATGCCGTTATGTTAAACTTCCACAGAACCTTGGTTAAACCGCACTTGGGAGCGCGGTGCACAGTTCTGGTCTCCCATGTTACAAAAAGGATAGAGAGGCACTGGAGCACGGTGGCATAGTGGTTAGCACTGTTGCCTCACAGCGCCAGGGACCCGGGTTCGAATCTGGTCTCGGGTGACTGTCTGTGTGGAGTTTGCACATTCTCCCCGTGTTTGCGTGGGTTTCCTCCGGGTGCTCCGGTTTCCTCCCACAGTCCAAAGATGTGCGGGTTAGGTTGATAGGCTATGATAAATTGACCCTTAGTGTTAGGGGGATTAAATACGTGGGGTTACGGGGATAGAGTGGGATTTGGTGTAGGGGTTACGGGGATCGGGTGGGATATGTGTCGGTGCAGGCTCGATGGGCCGAAATGGCCTCTATCTGCACTGTGGGGTTTCTGTGATTCTACTAGAATGATGCCAGAACTGAGAGGATATACCCATCAGGAAAGATTGAACAGGCTGGGGCTCTTCTCGCTAGAAAAGAGAAGGTTGAGGGTTGACCTGATAAAAGTCTTCAAGATTATGAAAGGGTTCGATAGATGTAGAGAAGATGTTTCCACTTGCAGGCAAGACCAGAACTAGCAGCCATAAATATAAGAGTTTGAACAAAGAAAACGATGCTTTGGAAAACGATGCTTTGACGCCCTACGGGGTTCAAACTGAGACGAGGCCTCAGACAAGCGCCTACGTCAGACCTGCTCCTACAGGGTTGACAAGAAAAAGACTCTGCCAATCAAGACCCAAGACTAGGCGAGAGTATTGACGATTTGAACGCTACCAACCGAGGTTTATCAACTCGGGTTACCTGGATAGGAAGACGTCGCCATTCCAAGGGACCAGGGGCCTAGAGAAGATTCTCCAAAGTTGACGATGTCTATAAGGACACAGGAGAAGCGACTCTTGTAACGGTTGAAGAGACTGCACCATCCATTGACTGTCCGAGATTCCACACGGGGATGTGCTTGTAAATCGTTGTTATTGTCGTTACTGGTTATTTTGTCTGTTAATCATTGATGTATTGTATGTATTATAATTACGCGTGTCTATTATAATAAAGCTAGCCACATTAAATGATGATCGGATGATCAACTGTTAAAATTCACGACTTAACTCAGTTTCACTCGTACCTCTTATGGCGACTTCCACGCTTGGTAGATCTGTGCTTGGCCGCCCGTATTCGCAAAATCAACCCGGTCCGCCTTAACACCCAGAATTCGCCACCCTCCTTAGCCTGTGACGATTCGCTCGGACTTGCCCCGTGGACGAGCCACGTAAAGACTCGAAATAGACACGCTTTTAATGGGACCCGTCCCATGAGTGTATCAAACTGGTCACTAATAAATCGAATAGGAATTTCAGGAGAAGCTTCATTACCCAGAGTAGGGATAATGGGCAGGTACTCCAATTAGCAGGAGGTGACTAGTGGTGTCCCGCGGGGATCTGTGTTGGGCCTCAACTATTCACTGTATTTATTAATGACTTAGATGAAGGGCTAGAAAGCCACATGTCCAAATTTGCCGATGACGCAAAGATAGGCGGCGTGGTAGGCAGTGTAGATGAAAGCATTAAATTACAAAGGGATATCGATAGATTAAGTGAATGGGCAAACGGATTTCAATGTAGGCAAACGTGAGGTCATCCGCTTTGGACCTAAAAAGGATAGAACAGGGTACTTTCTAAATGGTGAAAAGCGAAAAACAGTGGAGGCCCAAAGAGACTTGGGGGTTCAGGTACATAGATCATTAAAATGTCATGAACAGATACAGAAAATAATCAAAATGGCTAATGGAATGCTGGCCTTTATATCTAGAGGACTAGAATACAAGGGGGTAGAAGTTATGCTACAGCTGTACAAAACCCTGGTTAGACCACACCTGGAGTACCGCATTCAGTTCTGGGCAACACACCTTAAGAAGGATATATTGGCCTTGGAGGGAGTGCAGCGTAGGTTTACCAGAATGATACCCGGACTCCAAGGGTTCGATGATGAGGAGAGATTAAACAAACTAGGGTTAACGGGTACGATAGCAAAATACTGCAGATGTTGGAAATCCGAAATAACAACAGAAAATGCTGGAAAAACTCAGCAGGTCAGGCAACATCCGTGGAGAGAAATTTGAGTTGACGTTTCGGGTCGAACCCTTCTTCAAGTTTTCATGATATTAAGAGGAACAGATAGGGTAGATAGAGAGAAACTATTTCCGCTGGTTGGGGAGTCTAGGACTAGGGGGCATAGTCTAAAAATTAGAGCCAGGCCTTTCAGGAGTGAAATTAGGAAACACTTCTACACACAAAGGGTGGCAGTACAGGAAACTCTCGATTTACCGGCACCTAAATAACCGGAAATCTCGGTTAACCGGCAAAATTCAGGAGTAGGTTCAGGTAAGTTTTACTTCATATTAGTGGCCGTTCCTGGATCTGTGGTTGTGTAACTGGGGTTCGTGCATGTGTTGCTAAGCAACAGGGACGCTTGGTCTGTGACCGGAGTTCCTGCACATGTTGCTAAGCAACAGGGAAGCCTGGATTTGTTGCTGTGTATGGAGCTCTCGTACCTTTTAAACTATACCTCTCTGTAATCCGGACTTTTTGATAAACCGGCACCACGCCGGTCCCGGATAATAAAAAGAGTTTCCTGTAGTTTGGAACTCTCTTCCGCAAACGGCAATTGACGCTAGATCATTTTAAATCAGAGATTGATGGATTTTTGTTAACCAAAGGTATTAAGGGATATGGGCCAAAGGTGGGTATATGGCGTTAGGTCGCAGATCAGCCATGATCTCATTGAATGGCTAAACAGGTTGGAGGGGGCTGAATGGCCTCCTCCTGTTTCTATGTTCAGAGAATGTGGAACTCGCTACCACAAGGAGCAGTTGAGACAAATAGCATAGATGTATTTAAGGGGAAGCCGGATAAACATACGAGGGAGAAAGGAATCGAAGGATCTGTTGATAGGGTGCGATGAAGAGGGGTGGGAGGAGGCTCATGGAGAGCATAAACACCGGCATGGACCTGTTGGGCCAACTGGCCGGTTTCTGCGCTGTAAATACTTTGTAATACACCCCTGTAAGATTCCCTCTCGAGACGTCCCTTTTTACAAGGAGAGTTAGAAAGTCTGTACTGGGCTGATCAGTGGCAAATGAAGTTTAATAAGGGCAAATTCAAGGAACTGTACATTGGAAGAAAGAATAGGAGGCACCAGTACTTAATGAGTAGGTTAGCAGCAGGGTGCTAGTTAACTCACCATTCACCATGTCTAAACATTTTCAGGCAGCAATAAAACAATTAGGATACTGGGTTACATCATCAAATCCGTGGAGTTTAACAACTTGTATTTATACAGCACCTTTAACGTAGGTTTTTCGCCTCTCCCAGGAGATCAACATGGGTTCGGGAGGGATGTAGAGTGATAGTAGATTTGAGGTTAGGATCAGATAAGCCATGATCTTATTGAATGGTGGAGCAGGCTCGAGGGGCCGATTGGCCTACTCCTGCTCCTATTTCTTATGTTCTTATGTTCTTGCAAAACATCCCCTGGCACTTCACAGCAGCGATTATCAGACAAAATTTGACACCGAGCCACATAAGGAGATATATGGGGCAGGTGACCAAAAGCTTGATCGAAGGGGCAGGTGACCAAACGCTTGATCGAAGAGGTAGGTTTTAGGGAGCGTCTTAAAGGAGAGAGAGAGAGAGAGAGAGAGAGAGAGAGAGAG
Source organism: Somniosus microcephalus (assembly GCF_052327205.1). Taxonomy (NCBI): domain Eukaryota; kingdom Metazoa; phylum Chordata; class Chondrichthyes; order Squaliformes; family Somniosidae; genus Somniosus; species Somniosus microcephalus. The sequence goes on along the minus strand of NW_028225182.1, from coordinate 40,898,616 downwards.
AGAGGCGGAGAGGTTTAGGGAGGGAATTCCAGAGCTTGGGGCCCAGGCAGCTGAAGGCACGGCCGCCAATGGTGGAGCGATTAAAATCGGGGATATGCAAGAGGCCAGAACTGGAGGAGCGCGGAGATCTCGGAGGGTTGTAGGCAATGTTCCCTCTTAATATTTTTTTTGGGTGCGCGGCCCCTTTAAGGGGCTGCACGGCCCTCTCGCAGTTTTGCGCACTCGTGGAACTTAACAGCGAAAAAGCCGGTCCCGGACTGTGCAGAGAGCCGCGCGGCTTATAGGGAATGCTGGTTGTGGGGCTGGAAGAGGTTACAGAGATAGGTGGGGGGAGGTGGGGAGGGGGGTGCGAAGGCATGGTAGGGACTTGAACACAAGGAGGAGAATTTTTAAATGGAGGCGTTCGGGGACTGGGAGCCAATGTAGGTCAGCTGGCACAGGGGGGTGATGGGCGAGCGGAACTTGGTGCGGGTTAGGACACAGGGGGCAGCCGAGTTTAAGCTTACGGAGGGCGGTAGATGGGAGGCCAGCCAGGCGAGCATCGGAATAGTCGCGTCTGGAGGTAACAGAAAGCATTGGGATGTGGGTCTCAGCAGCAGACGGGCGGAGGCAGGGGCAGAGCCGAGCGTGGAAATATTCCATCGGCTAACGAACACATTGGGGTCGATTTTCATTAAGCTGTCGGGAAGGAGGCGGGACTACAACTTTCGGGTTTTAGTCCCGCCTACATCGACGTCCGGCCAATCCACGCGATTTTCCCTTGATTGACCATATTGAGCCCGCCCAGCGGGCTCAGCAGGCCAATTAAGGGCCACCCGGCAACAGGTGACGTAACAGACTGAAATGTCATCTGTCAAGAGGTCTGTTTGAAGCTGTCAAACACTGACAGTCTGACTCCTAACCTGAGTCCTTCTACACAGACTCAGTTAGAAATCACACCGGCACTAAAAGCTGAAGGCTGTCACTTTTGACAGATCGCAGCCATTTTGCTTTCAGTGCCGGCTGAGTGATGGACTCCCGAAGCCTAGAGGAAGAAAGGCTGTTACGGCAAGTACAGGTAATTTAAACTTCTTTACACACTTTAGACACACCAAACACACTTACCTTTGCACTCATGCACCCATCACTCACCTGAACACCGACATCGCGACCCCTCCAAGTCCTTCAACCCGACGGCCCGCCTGCTCTAACCTGGCGTGGTTTGGAGCCGTCAGGAATCCCACACGACACCCCTCAAAATAGGGATTAGGCTAAAAACTGCCTGTTAACTACCTGCTAACAGGCAGTTAATTGGCACTAATCCCTTCCCACCTCGGGTAGGCGGGTCCCAATGCGGGGCGGGTACCCGCCTCCTCCGAAACTTACGTGGAGGCGGGTTTTGGGCGGGATGGTGTCGGGACCCCCGAATTCGGGATTTTTGCCCCCCCCCCCCCCCCGCCGCCCGCCTAAAAGCCCGCCTCACTGAAAATCTAGGCCATTGCATCTGCCTGGCTGCACACGAAGATTTAGCTCTGTTTTTTCCGGAGCTCCGACTGAAGGTTAGTGTGCTGCGGTTTGGCTATTGCTACTCCCTGACTAATGTCTCGGTCACTGATCACAACCCTCAATGTTAATTACCCACAAGAATCACTCATATTCCTTTAAATAAATATTATTCAGAGCCTCAAGCAGACCAATATTAAAGCCTTAAAAGACTTCAGAAGGAAAAATAAAAC